>NC_057800.1:483924425-483924949 GCF_018294505.1 Triticum aestivum
CCGCTCCACCGGCATTACTGTTTGATGATATTTTTTAAAAAATTATTACTGTCTTATAAAAAATATTACTGTTATGATTTAAATAAGTTTGAACATATTTAAACACAAATAAGTATCAAACAGCATTTTAAATGCATAAAAAAATTGTGGAGCCTGGGAATCGAACCCAGGACCTCTTGGTGTGAGAACTAGCTGCTGACCAGTCGAGCTAGTAGAGAAGACTTGACATGTATCAGGTCAGGTGGTAGATAACTATTGGCTCGAGCAGAAAAAAAAAATACTAATGGCGCACCAGGGTGAGGTGCGCCATTAGCATGTATGTACTTATGGCGCACCAAGGGGTGGTGCGCCATTAGTATTGTGCGCCCCTACTTCGTACCGCGATCCCCTCTCTCTCCCTCGCCCTCGCCCGCGATCCCCTTCCCCGATCTCCTCTCCCGACGCCACCGTCGCCCCGCCCCGACACCACCGTCGCCCCGCCGCCCTCGACGCCACCGTCGGCCTGCCGCCCCAGCGCCGCCCTG
>NC_057800.1:483925184-483932391 GCF_018294505.1 Triticum aestivum
CGCCCCGACACCACCGTTGCCCCGCCGCCTCGACACCACCGCCCCGTCCCGCCCAGCCTTCTCCTCGCCGCGCTGCCGTCCGCTCGACCCCAGCTCATCCCGTCCGCGAAGGAGATAGGCAGCAGCGGCGGCCCGAATTGAGGGAGGGAGGATCCTCTTAGGTGAGCTTCTCCCTCTCAAATGTGATGCCCGTGTCTTTGGTCTTCATTTGTTCTGCGATTATTTTGGTAGTACTGTATGAATTCTAGCACGGGGAATGGATCTGGGATGAGGGATTTACCTGTCACAGGAGATGGGTGATGCCTTTGTGCAGTACTAATAACCGAATGGATCTGGGATAGCAACAATTTCATGCATTTGTTATAACTCCAAGTAGTCTGAACAATTTTTTTTGTGAACTACGATAGATCATGAAGCTGCTGAACTTATAGCAATTGGCTTCATCTTGTTGCAGTAAACTGACAAATGGATAGTAAGGAAAAATACCATAAGAATATAACTGAAGAAATATATACTCCCTCCGACCTAGAATAAGTGTCGTGGTTTTAGATCAGATAGCATTTTAACTGAAGATTTATTGTACTTTCTACTAACGGTATAACTTTTGTGATATGTATTGTTATGTTGGTAAAATAGACAACCTAGATTTACACGCAGGATCTCTAATCCAGAGAGGAGGGAGTATAAGATAGCAAATTTACTTGCAATAAAATAGGGGCTGTTAATTGTAGTTTTGTTTTGGTCTGCAATTGCATATACGGACATTTATTTAATTACCACAAGATCTAAACCAGGATAAGAGCAAAGAGTAATCAGATCTGAACTGAAACTAGCTAGGAGCAGAGCACATTTGTGTAGAAGCAAAGTGCATGAAATATGGGGCTTTTCTGGATGCTGCTGTTCTTGGTAGGATGAACAAGTGGCACCTTGTAGGGTCTTGATTGGTTATGTTGCAAACTGAATATGTAGCTGCTAGGACCCAGTTTCCAATCTAGTCTGTAGTAGTGACATGCTATTTTAGATGGTCTATTACTATGTAGGACCTTAATTGGTGGAGTCTCAACGCTGAACTGGGTAGTAGTTAGGAGTCAATTTCTTTAATCCTAGTGTAGCTGCTCTCTTAATACTTGTCTGTAGGTTCTTAATTGTTGGTGTCTCAAAAACTGAATATGTTTTCATAGCATAACTTGAGGGATAGCATAACTGAATATGTTTTCATAGCATAACATAGTGCACTCTGTTATGAACTATATGTTGTCTACTCTAGTAGGCTCATCATCCAGTCAGTGCAGTGCATGCATTAGTTATTAGGAAGTCAAGTATGATCTCTGATCTCTTCTTCATAAGGGGTATGCAATGTAGTTCCTCCATACAGAGACACTGTCCAGAAACGATTGACCCGGTTCATCCTACTTAGTTATGTAGGTTAATATGATTCTGTATGAAAATTTTGAAAAGCAACTTCTCAGATACGTCTTACAATCTCACCTTTGTGCAGTTCCAGGCATTGTATGTATGTATATCTTGCAGATTCGATGACTGCCTAAAAAACGAGTAGGGGAGTGTGAGTTTAAGCTTGTGTTGATTTGATCACTGATATCTGCCATCAGTCATACTACCAAACAGTAGGTAGGCGGTCTGTTAATTTCTAATGTGGGGAAAATGCAGGTCCTGTAGAACTAGAGACTGAAAGCTTTGTTATGTCTCTCAGTTGTTGTGGGAAATTTGCAGGCTCTGTAAAAGTAACCATGGTACCAACAGCAATGCCATCTTACTGTAGAATTAGAATACATGGATGTACATGATCAGCTCAGCTCCCAAACTGCCATTCATCACATCAATTTCCCCTTATGTAACTCCAGTGAAAATTTTATGTTGGTCTACCTAGTAGATGCCCATGGTTTGATTTTATGTTTGTTCCTATCAATACAAATGCTGAGCTATGTTCCATTTTTACTGTTCTTTGTGATAGTTTTTGCAACTTTACTTCCCATCTTAAGGCAAGCCCCATTTTTACTGTTCTTTGTTAGCAGAGCTGCTTGTTTCTAAGAACTTTGATACTATTTGGATCAAAGTTAAATGAGCACATAGATGACAAAAAAAGTTCAGATTGTAAAATGTTCATTTTGCTGCTAGTGCCCATTTTGAGTAATTGCTTAGAGGGATGATCCTGTGTGAGCTGGTGGAGTGATTTGTTTTCTACATAAAGCTCTTTAGTCAGGCTGGTTTTCGTGAAATACACATGAAGCTTCACCAGCTCCTGTGGGTGTGGGATCCATGTGACATGTGACATTGCATCCATGTCCACCTGGGATAATGATTTTGTAGGTACCCCGAGAGGCCCTTGAGTTTGCCGGAATGTCGATTAACTTCCGTTCCGGCAAATTCGGGTACTCCACATGTCCTATTTTCAGCAAAGGTCATGCTGAAATTTTCCGTGAATTTTAGCATGACTTTGCTAAAAATAGGACATATGGGGTACTTGTGACTAATGCATGGGCCGGGGTATCGTAGTAGTTAATTAAGTAGGATCAAGTGCCCCGGCGTACTTGTGACTAATGCATGGCTTTTAGGGTGCCTCGGTGTCGATAAAAACCGAAATGATGAAAGCTTAGGCTTTTAGGGTGCCTCGGCGTCGAAAAACCCTCAATGATAAAAGCTTAGATTTTAGGATGCCTCGGTGTCGACAAACCCTAAATGATGAGACCATGATCTTGTTCCTTGACAATAACCAACTTTTTGACCAAACTTTGTTTCTATTTAGAGAGAAACATGGCCCACAACGATGAGGCCGGGGGTTCAGGCGGCAAGGCATTCTGGGAGCTGTCCCAGGAGATGGAGGAACAACCTCACTTGTATGAGGTCGCCGCCTTCCCCACCGATCCTGAGACCACGGATGGTGCCGCCGAGGATGACCACACTGATGCCACCACTGATGGTGCCGCCGAGGATGCCACCACTGATGATGGCGGCACACGCACAGATGGCAGCCAACCAAAGAGGCAACGGAAGGCCCGGCACCCGATCGTGCTCCGCACCCTCAAGGAGGAAGTTACTGAAGTGGACTCCAACGGGAATCCAACGGCGCCCGAACGAATAGTCAAGGGGTACTCGCTTTAGCTCGGGTGCATTGTCCGGAGCACCGTCTCGATCAACACCGAGAACCTGAGGCATCCTGACCGAGGGAATTTGCGCAACCTCCTCTTCACGAAGCTGCACGAACAATACAAGTTCCCCGCTGAATTTGCAAACACAAGCCTCAAAGGGAATAAAGTGAACAATGCTGCCCTCCCGAAGATGAGCAAGGCCCTGTCTACTTGGAAAAGCAATGTGAAGAGAATGATTGAGAAAGGTGAGAGTTATCAGAAGATCAAGGAGAAAAATCCTTCGATCACCGAAGATGACTACAACGACTTCAAGATCAATTGCTCGAGCACCGCAAACTCCCAATCAAGTGAGTGGGGGAAACAAATGCGGGAGCTGAACATAGGGGAACACACACTCGGTCCCGGCGGTTACAGAGTGGCAGAGCCTATATGGGACAAGGAGGAGGCGGACCGTGCCGAGCAAGGCCTACCGCCCCTCTTCGATAAATACGGTGACAAGCAGACCAGGAACTTTGTTAGGGCCCGGTACAAGAAGGACCCGAAAACAAAGGAGCTTACCACGGATCCGAAGACTAGGCAGCTTGAGCTTGTTCTGGTAAGGAATACACCCCCGCGTAATTAGCTCCATATGGTTGCATTCTAATTAATGAAGCCAAATTTCTAAATGGTTCACATTCCTTCCGCAGGCGACTGAAAGCAGTAGCGCGGGGTCGACTAAGAGCAACCCTTGGGACACCACTCTAAATAGGGGGTTGAATGTAATGAAGAACAAGGATAAGCTCAGTAAGCCGACATCAGCTGGTCGTGTGGCCGGCAAAGGCTTGTCGACAAAATGGGGGTCATACTATACCGCTGGTGTGCGGAAGGAGAAAAAGACCAGCTCGGAAAGCCAGGCGCGAGAGGTTCAAGAACTCAAGGCACAGGTGGCGCGGATTCCGGAGATTGTCCAAGAGCAAGTGGAACAACGACTCGGAGCGACGATCACCGCCATTGTGCCTACCTTGATCTCGGGGTTGAGTGCGTGGATTGCGGGCGGCCAATAGGGGCCGCCCCCGATTCCTAGCTTCACGGCCAGCAACTCGCATAATGCGATGGCGGGGCCATTGGTGCCTCCGGCGGACGCGACATTGGTATCTCCGACGCCGACACGGGAGCTTAATGCACCCGGGTGTACGCCGGCCGGCACCTCTGCAGCAAGCGGCACCTCCGTCAACTGCACGCCCGCCGTTGGCGGTGCGTCGACATTAGCCGAGCTCGACGCCATCATCACGATAACTAATTAAGACTCTCTCGGCCGAGGACTTCATCTCCTTGCCTTTGACTGGGCATCCCTGACGCCCTACATGTTTTCGCAGGGCGCCGCCGATGTTCCGTGCACTCTCCTCCACTTCGTGAACAACGAGTTGGTCGATGTCGCCAAGGGAAAAATCGTTCAACCGGGCAACCCCTTGTTCCACGGTACCCAGATTCCACCCAACTTGTTTAGGGTTCAACTGGTTCGGGTGCTGCCAGGCTGCGACGACTTGTTACCTCCGATTCGACCCGTCGGGGCCAACGATGATGACGTGATGACCCTCAGCGCCTGCCTGAGCTGGCCCCTGCTTTGGCCGAAGAGCCAGATTCGTTTGGGGGCGGGGGACACCACCCCAAAGACAACACCGTCAGTTGTGCCGGCGCCAAGTCGGCCCCATGGCAAGACCGCAGCAACGGTGCCGGACATCCCTATGCCACTGGATCCAAACATGCATATGGCACAGGATCAGAATGACGACGACGACGATGATACATTTGGCAACGTCGATCAGTACTTTGCCGATCATGGGTACGATAGCGACTTCATGGGGCCTCCTTCTCAAGAACCAAACCCAACAAAAGACGTGTGCGATCTAGCTGGTACCGCGGAGAAGCCAAGTTGCAACAGGCGCCGTCTGGCGTTCAGCTCTCAGGAGACGCCTCCAGCTGCCGACTTCACCGAGCCTCAGATAGGCGAGGTGCGAAATATTATCAGCCCCAACACACTCAAGAAGGCGGTCTGTGAGCAGAACTCGGTCCCATTACAGGAGAAGAAGAAGGCACGCAAAAGAAAGACTAAGAAGGGTGTGAGCCAGCCGGCACCGAGTACGATCCGTGCTCAGGACGGGCCACCTTCACCGCAGGATATCTCGAGGAGGGTGCATGTGGCGGGTAGGGCGATGCTACCGACAAATATGCTCAATGCTGCAACCGGTGCTATGCGGAGTCTGCATGACAGTGTTCTTTCTTTGGAGAAGCGGCGTCTCAGAGAGAAGGATGTGGCATACCCGGTTTTCGCGGCCAAGGTGCCAGAGGGCAAGGGCTTTGTGGATAACTCCATCGGGCGTACGATCGTCCTGCGTTTTGATGACATCCACGCTATGTTGAACCTTCATCCGCTGCACTACACCTTCATTCGGCTATTTTCGCTGAGTATGGAGATGCGGATCATTCGCGACAAGACCCCGGACATTGTGATAGTCGACCCCTTCTACATGCGTGCCAAGATCTTGGGCAGCGCTGGGGACCGGCAAGTCGCGAGTTCTTACCTCGAAGGCGTCATTCTGGCAAACCAAGATAAGGATAACTTCCTCGTGCCTTACTTTCCCGAGTAAGTCATCCCCTCAACCGGCCCGTAACATATGAATTCTTACATTTCGATCGTTTTTCTTTTAACATTCCGTGTTTTCTGCAATGACACACGTTGCACGCTCATCCTCCTAAGCCCCAAATATTCCATGGCCACGTATTTCGACCCGGACCGTTAGTCGAACGTAGACTACACAAATGTCAAGAAGGTTCTTAATGATGTTCTCCCCGGCTACGCCAAATCTAGAGGCACCTTCACCAGGCCTATTCGTAAGTACGGCAAGCACGTGTTCTCCCACAATACGATGTTCTGCTGCGTCAAGCAGCCGCCTGGCGGTCAGAAGGGTGCCTACTACGCCATCCATCACATGCGGGCAATCGTACGAGACCATCATCAACTTCTGCTACCGAGTAAACTCAAAGATTGGGCAAAGAGCGTGTCGGCAATCCAGGACGCGGACCTCCGACAAGAATTCTTTCGCATCCAGTCGGAGTTTGCGGAAATCATCCATCAAGATGTCCTTCGTACCTCGGGGCAGTTCTACCTAAACAATCAACCGTCCAACAGTGACATCGACACAATGCTACAAATGCAGGCTGACAACGACCGTTATTTCATGACTCCCACGATAGACGGCGGCTTCATCCACGCTCCGGTCCCTTGAGTCGAGTCGAAAGCAGTGATGCTGTGTCTAGTTCTGAAACATCGATTGGCTCATGTTGTAATTAAACTTTAATGAACTTGTAGTATGTCTCTTTGGTTTCGAGAGTCGTTCAACTTAGATGTAATTGATGCTATTAATGTCTTGCTTTTCTCTTCCGATCGTTCTGTTGCATACTTATATATTGCTTATGTATTGTCTGTGAATTGGTACTAACGTTTCGTTTGGCTAGTGCATAGCGATGCCGACGTATGTCGTGTACAAGGGTAAGGTTCCCGGAGTCTACGATGACTGGGAGGAGTGTCGGAGACAGGTTCACCGATTCAGCGGTAACAGTTACAAAGGGTACACCACTAGGGCCGAGGCCGAATCTAGATACGCCCGCTATCTAGCGGGAGAGGGGAGGGAGCGTTGGAGGAACCGGATGAAGATGAGTTTCATCGTGATGATGCTCACCGTGATGACCGCAGCTCTCTTCTATGTGATGGTAGTTTAGATGATCGATATCGACTTGTAATGTGAAGACAAACTCGCTACTCGCGGTCTCGAGACTTGTAATATAATGTTCTATCTTTGTTCGGTCTTTTCAATTCGGAGACTAATATGATGAATTGTATTCGGAGACTAATATGATGAATTGTATTCAAAGACTAATCTTCTATTGTATTCGATGAATCTGTTGTTGATGTGTGCTGTCTATATTTTGTCAAATTATACATTTTGTAACCTGTGCAAAAACAGAAAATAAAAAATAAAAAAACCTAATATTCATACTAATGGCGCATCACATGACAGTGCGCCATTAGTATGACAAAGCATACTAATGGCGCATCACTG
>NC_057800.1:483932401-484042472 GCF_018294505.1 Triticum aestivum
TACTAATGGCGTGCTAGTAATGGCGCACCAGTGATGCGCCATTAATGGCCAAATTAGGTGTGCCATTAGTAGCGGTTTTTCTAGTAGTGCCTTCTGGGTGGTGGCGGTAGTGGAGGAAGGCCAACGTTGCCATGAGGACGATCCTCATGAGGCTGGTCCCTCCAGGCGCCTTCGCGAGGCTGGTCCTGCCAGCGGTCCTCACGAGGTCGCTCGCGCCACTCCTGGTGCGGGCCACGGTCGTCCCAGCGTCCGCCACCACGTCCTCCTCCTCGGCCGTAGCCCCGGTCGCTGCACTTGGGGCGTCGACCGAAGCGTCCTTCTCGAATGGCTCTGAGCTCTTGACAGTCACTGGTGTTGTGGGTATGCAGGTTATGGAAGGCACAGAATGGTCGGCTGCCCTTGGATGACTCGGGCTGGTCTCTGCCGCGCTTGGTGTCTAGTTCTCCCACGAGCACGGCCACTCCTTTGCACTTCACGTCCTTGGCCTTGGTCTTCTTCTCCTCTGGGTCCGCAGCAGGGAGCTCGAGGAGGGAGAGGCGCCCCTCCTCAGCTCTTGCACACTTGGTCGCGATGTTGAACAGCTCCAAGGTCGTGCACAGCTCCTCATGGATGGTGAGCTCCTCCTTCATCTGGATGTCGCGGACGCCGTTGGAGAACGCTGAGATGATGGCCTCGTCGGTCACCTTGGGGATCTTGATTCGCGTGTTGTTGAGGCGCTAGATGTACTTCTATAGGATCTCTCCTGGTTGTTGCTTGATGCGGCGCAGGTCACCTACGACCGGGGGGCAGTCGCGAGTGCCCTGGGAGTTTGTGATGAAGTGGTTGCGCATCTCGTCCCAGGAGGAAATCGAGCCTAGAGGCAGGTTCAGGAGCCAGGAGCGGGCGCCATCCTTGAGGGCCATGGGAAACCAGTTCGCCATGACTTTCTCGTCGCCGTTGGCCGCCTCGATGCTCAGCTCGTAGAGCTGCATGAACTCCGCGGGGTGAGGGGTGCCGTCGTAGCGAGGAGGCATATCTGGCTTGAACTTGCCCGGCCAGGTGATGCTACGCAGGTCAGGGGTGAAGGCGCGGCAGCCGGCCGTGCTCACTGGGGCCTGCCTTGGAGGTGGAACTTGGTCTTGGCTCCCGCGCGCCGCTACGGCAAGCGGTGTGGGGCCTTGCGCAGCAAACGATCCTGGCACGGCAGTGCGAGGAGTGGCGGAGCATTCACTTGCGGTCGAGGGACTTCTTGACAACTTCTTTCTTCATGCGCGGGCGCTGGACGCGGTGGGTCGTACCATGGAGCTGCGTGCCTTGGCGCTAGGCGTCGTCTTGGTGCAGAGGTGATGGAGGTGCTTCATGAGCTGCGTCGCCCGTGGCTGGCGGAGGGCGAGGCAAAGAGTGGGACGGCGCAAGGGAGCCTCCCGCGGGACGGACAAGCTCGGCGATGCGGTCAAGCCAATCCTCGTAGAGGTTGTCGACTGGGCGGTAGCGCATGATCTCGTGCGCCATGTGGAGCGCGGCCCGTGCGTCCATGGGAACGCGACGAGCGTGAGATGGCGAACTAGCAGGAGTCAGTGATGGAGTGGCGGTGTGGCCGTCCTGTCGCACTAAAGGGTGCAGCGAGGATGCTTGGTGCTCGTTCCCCACCGGGCCGGGGGCGGTGTTGGCGGCAGGCGATGGAGAGCGACGGGGTGCCCACCGACAAGGGTCGTCTGAGCAACGTGGGTGGCGAGGGCAGCTCGACGCTCGACGCGGGCGCGGCATGCGTCCGCCATGGAGACGATGAAGCGGCGTGACAAGGAGTGACGGAAGGGAAGCTTCGGCGCACCCCTACCTGGCGCGCCAAATGTCGGATCACGGGTTTCGGCAAAACCCTTAAGGTTCGAACACTGGGCTGTGCGCAAAGACCCCCCTACCGATCCACGTCCTAACTCAGCTAAGATCTTACAAACTAACTCGACGAACTCGCAACACAAAGGACACGAGATTTATACTAGTTCGGGCCACCGTTGTGGTGTAATACCCTACTCTAGTGTGGTGGTGGTGGATTGCCTCTTGGGCTGATGATGAACAGTACAATGGGAAGAACAACCTCCTGAGGTTGAGGTGTTCTTGTGCTTGGCGAACTTGTGTGTGTGTGGATTTGATCAGCTCAGGCTTCTCTCTTTTCGATCATGTCGCCCTAGCTATGGTGGTGGCTAGTCCTATTTATAGAGGCCATGGTCCTCTCCCCAAATATTGAGCGGGAAGGGAGCCAACAACGGCCAATTTGAAAGGGGACAACTAGTACATCTTATCCTGACAAAAGTGGTCTCCGCCTGCAAAAGGCTCTGGTGATCACGTCGCCTTGGGCTCCATGGTGACCTCCATCTTGTCGTCCTTTTGGTCTTGGTCTTGTTGCACCAATATGGAAACCTTTGCTTGATGCCTCGGTACTCCGTGCCTGCGCTTGCCCCCTTAGCACCAAAGAGGAAACAAGGACGCTGCGCGCGCTGGCACCCGCCTGGTCTCGATCGTCACTGCTCACGTCACGAGAACCTCGCGAGGTTGCCTGCCTTGATCTCTCCGCCCCTCGCGAGCCTGCCTAGCGAGGTCGCTCCTGAGGAGGTCTTGCATCGTCCGCCTCGCGAGGCTTGGCCCCTTGCGAAGGTCTTGAATGCCTTGTTGATGAAGATGGGCCATACAGGCTTGCTAGCAAAGCCACGCCGTGGGCCGTGGGCAGGCAAGTCTGGGGACCCCCGTTCGCAGAACACCGACACTTTCCCCTTCCTAGTTGGACTAGGAAAAGGGGAGTCCTGCTCCTAGGCGCGCCCCTTGGCCGGCCGGCCTCCCCCTTGCTCCTTTATATACGGGGGCAGGGGCACCCTAGAACACACAAGTTGATCATTGATCTCTTAGCCGTGTGCGGTGCCCCCCTCCACCATAATCCACCTCAGTCATATAGTAGTAGTGCTTAGGCGAAGCCCTGTTCCGGTAGCATCATCATCACCATCACCACGCCGTCGTGCTGACGAAGCTCTCCCTCCACACTCTACTGGTCGTGAGTTCGTGGGATGTCACCGAGCCGAACATGTGTAGATCGCGGAGGTGTCGTACCTTCGGTGCTAGGACCGGTCGATCGTGAAGATGTATGACTACATCAACCACGTTGTCATAACGCTTCTGCTTACGGTCTACGAGGGTACGTAGACAACACTCTTCCCTCTCGTTGCTCTGCATCACCATGATCTTGCGTGTGCGTAGGATTTTTTTGAAATTACTGTGTTCCCCAACAGGACGAACACCTTGTGTGCTATCAAATGTCACAACATAACTGGGTGATTATAAAGATGCTCTATAGGTGTCTCTGATGGTGTTTGTTGAGTTGGCATAGATCGAGATTAGGATTTGTCACTCCGTGTATCAGAGAGGTATCTCTGGGCCCTCTCGGTAATGCACATTACTATGAGCCTTGTAAGCAATATGACTAATGAGTTAGTTACGAGATGATGCATTACGAAACGAGTAAAGAGACTTGCCGGTAACGAGATTGAAATAGGTATGATGATACCGACTATCGAATCTCGGGCAAGTAACATACCGATGACAAAGGGAATGACGTATGTTGTTATGAGGTTTGACCGATAAAGATCTTCCTAGAATATGTAGGAACCAATATGAGCATCCAGGTTCCGCTATTGGTTATTGATCGGAGATGTGCCTCGGTCATGTCTACATAGTTCTCGAACCCGTAGGGTCCGCACGCTTAACGTTCGATGACGATTTGTATTATAAGTTATGTGATTTGATGACTGGAGTTTGTTCAGAGTCCCGGATGAGATCACGAACATGAGAGGAGTCTCGAAATGGTCGAGAGGTAAAGATTCATATATTGGAAGGTTGCATTCGGACACCGGAATGGTTTCAGGAAGTTTCAGATAAGTTTCATAGTACCGGGGGTTACCGGAACCCCCCCCCCCCCCCCCCCCGGGAAGTTAATGGGCCTTCATGGGCCTTAGTTGAAAGGAGAGGATGGCCGCAAGAGAGGCCACCCCCCATGGCCAGTCCAAATTGGACTAGGGAGGGGGCAGCGCCTCCCTCTTTCCTTGTCTCTTCCTCCTCCTTCCCTCTCTCCCTCTCTTGGAAAGGAAGGGGACTCCAACTAGGATTGGGAATCCTAGTTGGACTACCCTATGGCGCGCACCCCCCTATGGCCGGCCTCCTCCTCCCCCCTCATTTATATACGTGGGCGGGGGGCACCCCAAAGCACAACAGACAATCTCTTAGCCATGTGCGATGCCCCCTCCACAGTTTACCACCTCGGTCATATCGTCATAGTGCTTAGGCGAAGCCCTGCGCCGGTAACTTCATCATCACCGTCGACATGTCGTCGTGCTGACGGAATTCTCCCTCATCCTCAACTGGATCAAGAGCTCGAGGGACATCATCGTGTTGAACGTGTGCTGAACATGGAGGTGCCGTATGTTCGGTACTTGGATCGGTTGGATTGTGAAGACGTTCGACTACATCAACCACGTTACTAAACGCTTCCACTTTCGGCCTACGAGGGTACATGGACACACTCTCCCCGTCTCGTTGCTATGCATCTCCTAGATAGATCTTGCGTGATCGTAGGAATTTTTTTGAAATACCGGGTTCCCTGACACACCTTGCATGCCTTACTGGAACCTAGAGAAGGTTCACGGAGCTCTTAGTGGTGTACACCATCGACCCAATCTGGGTGGAGAACTTCATCCACAATATGGAGTTGTTGCTTGCAGCCAAGAAGTGCAATGTGGTCAGGTTTGATACGTCTCCAACGTATCTATACTTTTTGATTGTTCCATTCTATTATATTATCAATCTTGGATGTTTTATATGCATTTATATGCTATTTTATATCATTTTTGGGATTAACCTATTAACCTAGTGCCCAGTACCAGTTGCTGTTTTTTGCTTTTCAGAAAATCAATATCAAACGAAGTCCAAATGGAAAAAAAATCTTTGGACTAATTTTTTTTCTAGACCAGAAGGGACCCCCGAAGGTTCGGGAGGAGACCAGACAAGATACGAGAGAGACACAAGTTTGAGGGGGGCGCCCCCTGAGCTTGTGAGCCGCACACAACTCTGTTTGACCTAATTCCACTTCTATAAATTCCCAAATATTCCCAAACCAACAAAGAGCCACTTGAAACACTTCTCCCGCTGCCGCAAGCTTCAGTTCTTCCGTGATCCCATATGGAGGCCTTTTTCGGTACTCTCCCAGAAGGGAAATCGATCACAAAGGGCTTCTACATCATCCTTGCTGCCTTCTGAAGCATGAGTAGTTCACCTCAGACCTACAGGTCGATAGCTCGTAGCTAGATGGCTTCTTGTCTCTCTGATCTACAATACCATGTTCTCCTTGATTTTCTTAGACTTTTATCCGATGTAATCTTCTTTTGCGGTGTGTTTGTTGGGATATGGTGAATGGTGGCTTTATGATATGAATATTCATGAGAAGTAATTGAGTCTTTTCTCAACTTTATTCTACATGATTTTTATTTCTTTGTATTTCGCTTCGATCTATCCATTTGTTTTGACCAACTAGATTGATTTATCTTAAGTGGGAGAGGTGCTTTGTGATAGGTTAAATCTTGTGGTGCTCTATATACCAATGACAGAAGGGGACAAGACGCATATTTGTATTGTTGCTATTAAGGGTAAAACAATGGGGTTTATTCGTATTGATTGGGTTTACTTTGTCCTCGTCATGTCATCTTGCTTAAGGTGTTACTCCATTTTCAAGAACTTAATACCATAGATGCATGTTGGATAGCGGTCGATTGGTGGAGTAATAGTAGTAGATTCAGACACGAGCCGGTCTACTTGTCTCAGACGTTATGCCTATATACATGATCATTGCCATGGATATTGTCATAACTATGCTTTTTTCTATCAATTGCCCAGCAATAATTTGTTCACCCATCGTATGCTATGTGTTCAAGAGAGAACCCTCTAGTGAAAACTATGGCTCCCAAGTCTATGTTAATCATATTATAAAAACTAAATTCCTTTGCTGCAACTTTATCTCTTTTATTTTGTTTTGCAATTTATCCATATACCTATACAAGATTTGATACTTGCAAGTAACAAGTTCAAGGGGATTGACAACCCTCTTTCCCGCATTGGGTGCAAGTATTTGCTTTTGCATCTATACTGCATCTTCCCTCTTCTTCGGCGAAAGTCCCAACGCAACGCACAAGTAGCAGGAATAGTTTCTAGCATCGTTGCGGGGGAAACATCATCAAAACATATCAAGTACCCATAAACAAACTATCATCTACTTGATCTACTTTTTATTTGCCTTTGCCTCTTGTTTTCATCTCCCCCACTTTTGATAAAAATACAAAAACACAAAAAAATTGCTTTTTTATTTTTCTCGTTTGCTTGCTTGCTTTGCCATTATGGCCAGTTCTCCTCCCCGATATTCCTTTTCCTCCTTATGTCAAGGGAAGGCTCAGGGATTTTGAATTTTAAACAACTAAATGATGAATCTTTGAAGGAAGCTTGGGATAGATTACTAGAAATACAAATGAGAGGTAATACCAAGAGTCATATCAAGTTACTTCTTAGAAGCTTTTATGTTGGTCTATCCTTAGCTCATAGACGTGTCTTGAATTCTAAGTTTGAAAAAGATTTCCTTGGAAACAACACTTTGACAGCAATGAAAAGATGAAAAGTGTATATGGACAACCAAAGATATAAACTATTGAACCCACCATACTAGTAAGCTACCATCAAACTGAGTTAATAAAAGAAACTAAAACTAGTATGAAATCCAATTTTGGAGGGTTGTTAACCTTTCCACTAAAATAAATGGTAATGTGGTATCACAAAATAGGATATTTGATACCTTGGAACAAAATGTTGATACGTTTTGTGTTTTGAAAGCTGAATTAAAAACTCTCACTCCCAAACTTGATCATTTAGTTCATATTATTGATAATCGCAAGGAGGGTAAAATAGAAAGAGGGAAGATAGGTACTGCTAGATCCGTGGAAGCTAAAGATGATAATACTTGCAACAATGCCTTACGCCTAGCTAGGGGCATAAGGCAATAGTGCTTGTTGGGAGGAAACCCAATAGTTATCTTATTTTTCTTGTTTTTATTTCTATTTTCAAGTGTTCACATAATTGTGCTATTGTTATGATTGTGTTTTCATGTTTTAATTAGTGTTTGTGCCAAGTAAAGCCTTTGGGATGATTTGATTGATAGTTGCTTTGATTCTGTGAAAAAATAGAAAATTTTGCGCCCATTACTGGAATTTTTATAATTCACTGGAACTTGATAAATTCTGTTTTTTACAAATTACTTAGATACAAAGTGCCCATGTTGTCATAATTTTTAAGATTTTTTGGAGTTACATAAGTATATTCTTTGTTCAGATCATTACAGACTCTTCTATTTTACACAAATTCTGTTTTTGTTGCATAGTTTGCTTGTTTAAATGATACTATCAATTATATCATGGGGTACAAGTCATGGAGAAGTTAGAATACAGTGGGTGTTATGCAATAATAAAATATGAATGGGTTCATAACAGTACCTAAAGTTTATGATTTCCTTATTATACTAATGGATCTAACGAGGTTTCTGTTGAGTTTTGTGTGCTGAAGTTTTCAAGTTTTGGGCGAGATCACGATGGATGAAGGAATAAGGAGTGGCAAGACCTAAGCTTGGGATGCCCAAGGCACCCCAAGGTAATATTCAAGGATACCCAAGTGACGGTGTCCTGAACTAGGGGGTACTAACCTAGCCGGCCCATGCTCCTCGGATTGGGCTGATGGGCCATCATTCTTATTGAGGTGGATTCCGAAGCTGCACGACATGGCGTAATCAAGACTGCATCTGTCGAAGACTTGTCGTATACTCCAAGACTTCTCCTACCGTCTCCATGCTAAGATACCCACCTTCTAACCCTAGATACTGATATGTCCATTTTGCATCATGTTTACCTACTGTTATTTATAATGTTTTAATGCATAATAATGCCTTTTGGAGTAATTCTAATGCCTTTTCTCTCATAATATGCAAGGTACACATAAAGAGGGAGAATTCTGGCAGCTGTAAATCTGGACCTAGAAAAGCTATGTTAGGCCACCTATTCTGCACAACTCCAAATGGGCTGAAACTTCATGAGGATTTTTTATGGAATAAATAAGAAATACTGGAGCAAATAACCACCAGAGGGCGCGCCTGGCCCCCAAGCGTGCCCTGGTGGGTTGTGCTCAGCCAAGCCCACCTCCGGTGCTCATATTCTAGTATATAAGTCATTTTGACCTAGAAAAAAAATAAGGAGAGGACTTTCGAGATGGAGAGCCACCGTCTCGAGGCGGAACTTGGGCAGGAGCACTTTTGCCCCCCGGCGGAGCGATTCCGCTGGGGGAACTTCCCTCCCGGAGGGGGAAATCATCATCATCATCATCACCACCAACTCTCCCATCTTGGGGAGGGAAATATCCATCAACATCTTCAACAGCACCATCTGCTCTCAATCCCTAGTTCATCTCTT
Organism: Triticum aestivum; assembly: GCF_018294505.1. Lineage (NCBI taxonomy): Eukaryota > Viridiplantae > Streptophyta > Magnoliopsida > Poales > Poaceae > Triticum > Triticum aestivum. Next base: position 483,940,918 of record NC_057800.1, read on the forward strand.
GTGTTCAATCTTTGTACCGGAACTATAGATTGGTTCATGTGGGTGACTAGTAGTGTTGATTACATCCTGTAGTTGATTACTATATGGTTTATTTGGTGGAAGATTATATGTTCAGATCCATTATTCTATTTAATACCCCTCTGATCTTGAGCGTGTTTATCACTTGTGATTAGTTACTTTTGTTCTTGAGGTCACGGAAGAAATCTTGTTGCAAGTAATCATGTGAACTTGATATGTGTTTGATATTTTGATAGTATGTATGTTGTGATTCCCTTATTGGTGTCATGTGAACGCCGACTACATGACACTTCACCATATTTGGGCCTAAGGGAATGCATTGTGGAGTAGTTATTAGATGATGGGTTGCGAGAGTGACAGAAGCTTAAACCCTAGTTTATGCGCTATTTTGTAAGGGACCGATTGGATCCACAAGTTTAATGCTATGGTTAGAATTTATTCTTAATATTTTTCTCGTAGTTGCGGATGCTTGCCAGGGGGTTAATGATAAGTAGGAGGTTTGCTCAAGTAAGAACACCACCTAAGAACCGGTCCACCCACATATCAAATTATCAAAGTAGCGAACACGAGTCGAATCAACATGATGAAAGTGACTAGATGAAATTCCTGTGTACCCTCAAGAATGCTTTGCTTAATATATGAGACCGTTTTGGCCTGTCCTTTGCCTCAAAAGGATTGGGCTACCTTGCTGCACTTTTGTTACTACTATCATTACTTGCTAATTATAAATTATCTTGCTATCAAACTACTCTATTACTTACAATTTCAGCACTTGCAGACATTACCTTGCCGAAAGCACTTATCATTCCCTTCTGCTCCTCATTGGGTTTGATACTCTTACCGAGAAGGCTACGATTGATCCCATATACTTGTGGGTCATCAAGGCTATTTTCTGGCACCGTTGCCGGGGAGTTAAGCGCTCTTGGTAAGTGTAAATTGGTAAGGAAAAATTATTACTACGTGCTGAAATTTATTGTCACTTATTACTATAGAAAACAATCCTTTCAGGGGTTTGTTCGAGGTATCTTCACCTCGACCGGAGCCACAATTAGTTACCCCTCAACCTAATGCACCTACTGAAAATATTGAATATGAAATTCCTTCGGGTATGATAGAACAACTGCTAGATAATCCTTTTGCAGGAGATGGAACCGAACATCCTGATATGCACTTGATATATGTGGAAGAAATTTATGGATTGTTTAATCTTGCTGGTTTACCCGGAGATGAAGTTAAGAAGAAGGTTTTCCCTTTATCTTTTAAGGGAAAAGCATTGGCATGGTATAGGCTATGCGATGATATTGGATCTTGGAATTGGAATCGATTGAAATTGGAGTTTCACCAAAAAAATTATCCTATGCATCTAGTTCATCGTGATCAGAATTACATATATAATTTTTGGCCTCGTGAATGAGAAAGTATCGCTCTAGCTTGGGGGAGGCTTAAGTCAATGTTATATTCATGCCTGAATCATGAGCTCTCAAGAGAAATTATTATCCAGAATTTTTATGCTCAGCTTTCTCATAATGATCGATCCATGCTTGATACTTCTTGTGCTGGTTCTTTTATGAAGAAGACTATTGAATTCCAGTGGGATATTTTGGAAATAATTAAATGCAACTCAGAAGATTGGGAACTCGATGAAGGTAAAGAGTCATGTATTAAGCTTAACTTTGATTGTGTTAAATCTTTTATGAATACCGATGCTTTTCAAAAGTTTAGCACTAAATATGGACTTGACTCTGACATAGTAGCCTCCTTTTGTGAATCATTTGCTACTCATGTTGATCTCCCTAAGGAGAAGTGGCTTAAATATCACCCACCTATTAAAGAAGAAATTAAAGAACTGATCTAGCTAAAGAGGAAACTATTATTTATAATGTTGATCCAGTTGTTCCTACTGCTTATATTGAGAAACCACCTTTCCCTGTTAGGATCATGGAACATGCTAAAGTTTCAACTATGGTCAACAAAAGTTATAATAGAACACCTAAACCTAATGAATCAAAGTAGAACCTAGTGTTTCTATGGTTAATTATCTCCAGGAAGAAAATATAGATGGGCATGTTATTTACTTCTGTGAAGAAGCTGCTAGAATTGCCAAATCCGATAAAAAGGATAAACATAGACATGTTGTTGGCATGCTCGTTGCCTCAGTTAAAATAGGAGATCACTATTATCATGGTTTATGCGACATAGGTGCTAGCATGAGTGCTATTCCCTTTACCTTATATCAAGAAATTATGAATGACATAGCACTCGCGAAGATAGAAGACATAGATGTTACTATTAAACTTGCTAATAGAGATACTATATCACCAATTGGGATTGTTAGAGATGTTGAAGTATTGTGTGGGAAAATAAAATACCCTACTGATTTTCTTGTTCTTGGTTCCCCACAAGATGACTTTTGTCACATTATCTTTGGTAGACCTTTCTTGAACACCGTTAATGCTAAAATAGATTGTGAGAAAAAATTGTCAGTGTTAGCTTTGGTGATGAGTCTCATGAGTTTAATTTTTCCAAGTTTAGTAGAAAACCTCATAAAAAAGAATTGCCTATTAAGGATGAAATAATTGGTCTTGATTCTATTGTTGTGCCTCCTACTGATCCTCTAGAACAATATCTGCTAGACCATGAAAATGATTTACATATGCATGAAAGAAATGGAACAGATAAGATTTTCTTTGCACAACGTCCTCTGCTTAAACACAATTTGCCTATTGAAACTCTAGGAGGTCCTCCTCCACCTAAAGGTGATCTTGTGTTTGAATTAGAACAATTGCCAGACACTTTGAAATATGCTTATCTTTATGAGAAGAAGATATATCCTGTTATTATTAGTGCTAACCTTTCAGAACATGAAGAAGAAAGATTATTAAAAGTTCTAAGGAAGCACCAAGCTGCCATTGGATATATTCTTGATGATTTAAAGGGCATTAGTCCCACTCTATGTCAGCACAAGATTAATATGGAACCTGATGCTAAACCCGTTGTTGATCACCAACATCGGTTAAATCCGAAAATGAAGGAAGTGGTAAGAACAGAAATGTTAAAACTTCTGGAAGCAGGTATAATCTATCCTATAGCTTATAGTAGATGGGTAAGTCATGTTCATTTTTTTCGAGGAACCGGCAGGAGCACTGCCTTTTCATTTCAGATGGAAAAGAGAGGGTTATATGTACAAAGGTGACAGGTTTTTCTAAGGAACCTGACGAAAACCCCTACAAAACGCATTAGCTTACGGGTCAGCCAATACCGGTCGCCACTTGGGCCCTGCCGAAGGCCATGGCCCTCTGTCTTATGTCGTCGAACGCAAGGGCAGCCACCTCCACATGAGTTAGGCGGATCCCGTTGAAGACGCGACAGTTACGCTCCTTCCATATATTCCAGATGGTGTAGAGGAAGCGACCACTGCGACGTCGACTATCTTCCTTGGAGAGCGGGGCGATGAGCAACTCCCACCATTCAGAGATACTCATGGCAGGCGGCGTTGCCATCGGGGCCGCCGGCGCGTCCCCAGTCCATCATTGTACATGCGACCAAACTGCCACTTCAAACAGACAGTCCTTGCACAAGTGGTTAGCAGTTTCCAGTGCCCGCAGGCAGAGAGGACAGATAGGGTCATGTGGCCAGCCACGAATAGCTAGCATGTCTGTCGTTAGGATTTTCCCATGGAGGACCAGCCAAGAGAAGAGTTTGCACATTGGTGCTGCATGGGCCTCCCAAATCTTGGATGTTGTGAACCTGGGGAAGGATCCGCAGAACTGGGCCGTGTAAGCTGAGGCAGAGGAGTAGGTGCCGTTTGGGGTCCAACGCCAAGAGATGATGTCTTCGCGGTCTGGGGTCAGCATGGTTTCCGAAGCCAGAGTTGCCAGCGTAATGAACTCCTGCAACTGTGTTGGTATGTTCAGTCTGGCGACTGATCTGATCCAGTTATTATCCTGATACTCCTTCATGACCGATCTCTGCTTTCTCATGGCGATGGTGTAAAGCTTGGGGGAAAGCAATCGCAGAGGGCCCTTTCCCATCCAGTCGTCATGCCAGAACAAAGATTTTCAGCCGTTCCCCAGCGCGATGGTGGTGGAAGCCCTGAACAGTGCCATGTCCACCTCAGTGCAGGGTAGGGCGGAGCCCACCCACTGCCAGTTGGGGTCAGTCCACATGAGCCAAGGCCAGCGCAGGCGAAGAGCCCTGCCAAATCTCTCGAGGTCCGTGATCCCGAGCCCACCAAGGGCCTTCGGCCTGCACACCGTCTTCCAGTTGACCAGGGAGTGACCCCCAGACGCGTTTTCAAAGTTGCCACCGCTCCAGATGAAATTTCGTGAAATCTTGCTGAGCTTATGCTTTGCCCAAACCGGGAGGGGAACGCAGTGAGGTGGTGTGTGGCGATAGCGCACAAGACATACTTTGCCAGGGAGACCCTTCCAGGCCTAGCGAGGTTTTTGCCCTTCCACCCTGGCAGTATGCCCATTGCCTTGTCGAAGAGAGGTTCGAGGTCCGCTCTTTTGAGCCACCCAGTATGGAGGGGGAGGCCCAGGTACTTTGTGGGGGAAGGAGGCAATCTTCACGGGGAAGCCTGAAAGGATGTTTGTAAGATCGAGCCCGTGACAGTGGATGGGGAACACTTTCATCTTGGTTACGTTGGTGATGAGGCCTGAAGCCTCGCCAAAACAGGCAAGGATCATTGTGATGGCGTCGATCTCATCCTTGTCCGGATTGATGAAGATGCCAGCATCATCAGCGTAGAGGGAGATTCTGCATGTAGCCGAACGAGCCTTGATCGGCTTGAGGATCCCCTCCAGAGAGGCCGCACGGAGCATAAGCTGGAGAGTGTTGATGGCTAGGATGAATAGCATCAGAGATATGGGGTCACCCTGACGCAGGCCGCATGCATGAGCGAAAGGGGTGCCCGGGTCCCCATTCAACAGGATCCTGGAGGAAGATGTTGCGAGGGTCATGCAAATCCAGTCCTGCCGGTGCTGACTGAACCCGAGTTGCTGAAGCACCTCCAGCAGGTAGGCCCAGCCCACGGAGTCAAAAGCCTTTGAGATGTCCAGTTTGAGGAAGAGGCCGGGCATTTGAGTGCGGTGCAGCTCCTTCACCAAGTTTTGAACATGCAAGAAGTTATCATGGATGCATCGCTTCTTCACAAAGGCGCTCTGACAATTGGAGACTAGCGCAGGGAGCATCGGAGCTAGACGGTTTGCCAACAGCTTGGAGAAGATCTTGGAAATGCTATGAATCAGGCTGATTGGACGGTAGTCCCCAATCCAGGTGGTGTTTGCCTTTTTTGGCAGCAGGATAATGTTTGCCGAATTTATCAGGCCCGCGCAATCGCCGCGTAGGCTAGCCAGTTGCATGATTGCATTCACGACGTCGGTCTTGATGATCTCCCAGCAGGACTTGAAGAAGGTACTGATAAAATCGTCTGGGTCGGGTGCTTTGACCGAAGGTAAGGAAAAAACTGCCTCCTTAATTTCATCCTCATCAAAAGGGGCATCCAACTCCGAAAGATCGTGGTGTTGGATTCTGATGTTCTCCCAAACTATGCATTTCGTCCGTTGCGTGGCCGTTGTGAGGTGCTCCTGGAAGTGATCAAGCAGAGCTTGCTCCTTATCTTCCTTGGTAATCACCAGCCCGGTGTTGGTCCTGATGGATTGGATGAAGTTCTTGTGCCTTCTGCCATTTGCCCGAGCGTGAAAGAGCTTGGTGGTGGCGTCACTAAGCCTGGTCCAGATTAGTCTCGAACGCTGCATGAACTTGATTTTCTGAATGGCGAGGAGACCAAGGTAGGACGCCTTAAGCTAACGCCGAAGCTCCCTTTTAGACTCAGAGAGGGTCTGTCCCTCTTCTACAACATCTAGCCACCAATGATCTCTTTCGCCACCGAGATGTGGGTGTTAAGAACACCGACCTGCTCCTTATGCCACATATGCAAGGCCTTCGCAGTCCTGCAAATCTTGATGTGTATCCTGCGGATCGCGTCATGAGCCTGGACGGGCTTGTTCCAAGCCACAGAGACGGCCTCGTGGAAGCCAGGGAGGCGCAACCAGAACTCCTCAAACTTGAAGGACGATTTCCTTGGATTCTCAACACATCCATGAAGGTATAGCGGTGCATGGTCTGAGCAGGCCGTGGAGATGGCCTGGAGGTGGGCATTTGGGAAGAGCATATCCCAGTCGTCGGAGTGAAAAACATGGTCTATCTTTGTCAGGACCGGACTAACCTGTTCGTTGGACCAGGTGAACGGCCAGCCACATAAATGTAGCTCCTTTAATTTCATGAAGTCCAGTGCCCTCCTGAATTTTCTGATTAGTTGGCGGTTTATGTTGTTATTGTTCTTGTATACCGCTTTAGTGATGAGGTTGAAGTCACCCAGTAAAAGCCACTCACTCCTAGAGACGGCAGATAGAGCCCTCAACTCCTGAATGAAAGCTAGCTTGTCCTGCTCTCCTTGAGGGTCGTAGACGCACGAGATAGTCCAGGCGATGCTATCATTGAGCATGGTGATTGTGGCAGAAATGGTGGCCGTTGATGCGTGGCGGTCCGACATGGAGAAGAACCGGTCAAAGACGGCAATAATCATTCCGCCACGAGTGCCGGCCGCAGGCAGGGCGAAGTAGTTTGCAACAAAGCATGGGCCAAGCATGCCCCGGATGATGGAGTCGTCCACTAACTGCAGTTTTGTCTCTTGGAGACAGACGATGGTGGCGTGCGCGTCACGCACCATGTCGCGGATGGCATCACGGTGAGCGGGGGAGTTGAGACCGCGGACGTTCCAGCAGATGATTCTTACGTCAGATTGCGCCATATGGGAAAGTTGAAAATAGCACGGGGGGCGCCTGTCGCGGGGTTGGCCTCATGGGGCGCATGATGGCGCCGGAGAGGGGAGAAGTCTTGTAGCGATGCAGACGCAAAACACTAATTGAAGCCAGCGGCTTGAACTCATGATTACATTGAAGAGAAGATAGGCAACGTCTGGCCGCGACGGTCGAGGTTCAGGGTGATGAAATCGAAAAATGAACAGCAGGAAAAGGAGTACAACACTTCCAGCCCGCAGGGAAGTGAGCGGGCCTAAACAGATGGCAGTTTTACTCAACATAGGCTTGGGCAACCACGTTTGCAAGCTCCAGGGTGGCCTTCTTGCTCTTCTTTCCCTTCTTCTGCGAGATGCTCTTGGCGTGCGCCACCATCCTAGCGATCGCCCGGACCACCAGGGCTGCAAGTGGAGTAGAGAACAGGTCGAGGTAGGCTTGCTTGGCCTTGTCATCGTAGGAAACGGACGGGTCCAGAACGCCGTAGACCCTTGCGATGAGCTCCTGGACCACCTCCGAGCCGGAACCGGGCGGGGCCTTGGCCTTCTTTTTGTCCAGCCGCGCACTACGCCAAGTGGCGGCGACCGACATGCCGCCCCTGCCCTTGCGGGTCACCGGGGTAGGGAGCAATGGAGCATGCGGCGTGTCGGCCACGCGGGCGAGGAAGAGGTCCAGAGGGTCCTCGCACGGCATGGCCGAGCCTGAGGCCTGCGCGGTGAGTAGAGCAGGGGCAACAACACCATCAATGGCAGCTGCCGGAAACACCTGAGTGCACAAGGAGGATCAAGCAGTGGGGCGACCACGTCCGCGTCCGGCGCGTCGGAGGGAGGCGCAGGCTCGGAGATCGGCACGGGGGATGCGGCAGCATCCGCCGCCCCACAGGGAGCAGAGGCCTCGCAGACCGGTGTTGCGGCCGCGTCCAACATGGGGACGACAGCAGCAGCCGGAACGGAAGCAACAGACGTCCCGATAGCCGCCGGACGTGCAACGACAGGGAGCGAGGGAGAAGCTGACGGTGGGGTCTCATCGCTCGGCTGCGGAAGGCTCGGCGCAAAGAAGGACCAGGCTTCATTCATCGGTCCGTCGAGGCAGCAGGGGGTCGAGCGGCGGCGAGGCCGCTCCGGGTGCAACCTCCGACGCGCCAAGGGGGGAGGCAGAGGAGCCGGCGATACGCCGGCCTAGGGTGGCAAACTCGGAGCGCAGGGGGCGAGAGCAGCTTTCGATGGTAGCGGACACTTCCTCCCGAAGGAGGCAGAGGTGCTCCGTGAGCGGGAGGCGATGCACCTCCGCGGACCCGTCGGCAGCCAGCAGGCGCAGCTGACTAGAGGGCGAGGGGGCCAGCACCGGGGCCCCGCCCTGAAGCTCACCGACACACGGGGAGCCGGCCCGACGCCTCCCATGGCACGCAGCTTCCCCATCACGGCGTCGAGGGGAGCGGGTTCGCTCCTGGCGCGTGTCCAGCGGCGCGTCATAGGAGCGTGGTGCACGCCCGCGGCCATCTCGGCCAGCGCCTCCGTGCCAATCGTCATCGAAGTCGTCGGTGTCGTCGCGGCATCTTGGCATCTGGCGGGGGTGGTCATCCTTGCCACAGTCACGACGGTGCGGTGCAGCAGCCCTGGAGCCACCGGGCACAGCGGGCGGGGCGAGGGAAGCCTCGAGCGGGGGCGGGATGCCGTCGATGGGGCCCTTGTGCCAGACAAGGGGCAGAGAGGGAGGGCTACACGCCTCGGCGCAGCCTTCAGAGACGTAGCAATCCAGAGGCGTGTTGGAGTGGTCTTCCACCAAGTCCAAGTGCACCAACACCCGGAAAGCGGCACCGCGCTTGCAGCCTGACGGGCCTAGCAACGTTCGCGAACACCTGCAGGCCACCGGACGGGCGCGTGGTGAACATGAGCCAGATGATCTTCGGGATCAGGTTGGGGTCGGCAGTCCAAGCCCGGAGGTCGAGCGTCTCGGAGTTGGTTCGAAGCGCGGAGTGGTCTTCAAGGCGGTCGAGGGAGCAACAGCACCCGATGATGCACTCGGCGACGAACGTAGTCCAGGCGTAGTCGGGGCCGTTCTCCAGGCAAAGCCGCACCCGAAAATTGAGGGCGGCGCCGAAGGCGCACTCTAGCGGGCGCCATGGCCGGATGTGGACGATGGCACCGCCAGCGCGCACCCGCCCAGCAGCGAGCGCCTCGTCGCAGTGAGCCTTGCGCTCGAACTTGACGAGGAACTCCACCGGATGGTACGGAGTGACGGCGACGTCCACGTGGCTGAGGCGGAACTTTTTCCGGATGGCGCGGTCAACGTCGAGCGCCTCAAGGCGCCGTGGCGCGTTGATGGCCTAGGCGATGGCCGCCGTCTGCTCCCACTCCAGCATGTCGCGGTTGAGGTCGAACGAGGTGGGGATGATGCAGGAATTCTCCTCCGGGCACGCATCCGGCGCACCAATGCCAGCCGAAACGCGAGTGTCGGATTTTGGGTTCCAGCAGACCCTTGAGGTTCGAACACTGGTGTGCGCGTGGAGATTTCACCTCCTACCTACCTGCACCCCTCCGCCTCGCTAAGATCTAAGCTATGGGAAGAACGACACAAGAGACACAGGGTTTATACTGGTTCGGGCCACCATTGTGGTGTAATACCCTACTCAAGTGTGTGGTGTGGTGGATTGCCTCTTGGGCTAATGATGATGAACAATACAAGGAAGAACAGCCTCGCGAGGGTCTGTTCTTGGCTGGGGGGACGAACTGCTAGGAGGAGTTCAGTCACCCTTCTCTCTCTCTCTGATTTTGATCTTCTCTTCTTTGTCCTTTTTCTCTCTCTTTGCCTCTGGCCCTGGCTCTCTGTGGGTGGCTGGTCCTATTTATAGAGGCCCTGGTCCTCTTCCCAAATATCGAGCGGGAAGGGAGCCAACAATGGCGGGCTAATTTGAAGGGGGACAGCTAGTACTAGCTATCCTGACAAAAGTAGTCTTCGCCTGCACAAAGCTCTGGTGGTGACGCCGTCTTGGGCTCCACGATGACCTCCGTCTTGCAGTCCTCCTGGTCTTGGTCTTGTTGCACCGAAATGGCAACCTTTGCCTGATGCCTTGGTACTCCGCGGCTGCGCTTGCTCCCTTTGCACCAAAGAGGAAAGGAGGACACTGCGCGGGCTGGCACCCGCCTGGCGCCTTTGGTCGTCACGGCTTGCGTCACGGGCACCTCGTGAGGTACCCCGCCTTGATCTCTCCGCCTCCTCACGAGCCAGCCTGATGAGGCCATGCCTGAGGAAGCTTCGTGTCGTCCGCCCCGGGAGGCTTGGCCCCTTGCGAGGGTCTTGGGTCTGTGTTGATGAAGATGGGCCGTGCTGGGCCCCCCTTTGAGCCACGCCGCAGGCCGCAGGCAGGCATGTCTGGGGACCCCCGTTCCCAGAACGCCGACAGTAGCCCCCGAGCCCAAGGCGCGCGCGGACTTGGCCGTGCAGGGAGGCGGAAGGGCAAGAGCGAAGCGCCGCGGGCCCTAACAGCCTGCGGCCTTGGGTGCCGTGTGGCGGTTGATTGGATGTGGGCGCCTTAGCAACCGCGCGAGTCGATAAAGGAGCGGCATCCGCCTAGGCTTTGCTTTTCGCTTTCTCTGGTTGCTGCTCAGATCCCCTTTCTTGCGCTCTCCTTCCTTCCTCCAAAATTTCCAAATCTACTCCGACCGCGTGACCTAGGAAGCCATGGCGCCTCGTCAGCCCCCGGCCGTAGCTTGGTACTCGCCTGCCCTGGACTCGCCGAACGTGTCGGAGGCGAGCCTCGCCCGGTTGCGCCGGATGGCGGCGGCGTGGGGCATCGACGGGGCGAAGGTGTTCAAGGCCGGCTCCGCCACCCCTGAGGGCCAAGGGAGCACCTTCTATCCATTCTTCGTAAGTGCCATTGCTGCTGGCCTAGTGCCTCCCTTCTCCGAGTTCTTCTTCTCTGTCCTCCGCCATTATAAGCTACAGACTCTGCATCTCCACCCCAACTCTGTCCTTCTCCTGGCAATCTTTGTCTATTACTGCGAGGCTCACGTAGGGGTGCAGCCCTCAGTGGCCTTGCTGCACCACTACTTCTACCTCCGGACCTCTCGCGGTCCTGCTTCCGCGTGCGCGAGCTTCATCGCGTACGGTGGCGCCATTGCCATCTTGAACCCCGGGAAAAGGGTTGAGGGCTTCAGGAGCAAGTGGGTCTTGGCGGATGCTGGGCGCATCCACCCTCGGCTGATCTTGCCCACGGAGCAGCCCACAAGCTCCAGCGATTGGGGTCGAGCGGAGCTCACGGACCCCCGCACGAAGCTGGTGTTGGAGAAGATGGACGTGGATCTGAGGCCGGCCAACATGGCAGCGGCGAAGCTGACCGGCGCGTCGCTGCTGAGGGAATTCCTGGAGCACCAGCTGGCTCCGCTTCGGCAGTACTCACTTCTGATGTGGAGGCCCCATCCGAGCCCCTCGGCCTTGGCCGACGGAGATCTGGCTGCGGTCCTCCAATCTCTGGTCGGGGGCGATGTGGTGAGGTTGGAGGGTGCTCCTACGCCCTTGTTCCTCCGCGACGACTGGGAGCAGGTAGTGGAGTCCATGCCCGTCTTCAACGGGGACGGGCCCGTGCCCATGGAAACTCCCGGGGAATCGGTGGACGTGTCCTCCGACGACTCCAGCGAAGAGGAGGAAGGAGGGGAGCGGGAAAAAGGGCCTGACTCCGAGGCGACTGATGGAGAGTCGAGGGCTCCCCTCCCCTGGTGCAGGTCCCGCGTTCTCCACCTCTCTCTGAGCGATGACGACGAGGATGATGACGAGCAGGACGACGGGAGCTTGCCCCTGATCCCGAAGAAGGATAGGACCGGGCTGATCTCCCGCAGGTCTGCCCCGTCCCCGAGGCGGACCGCAGACGCACCTTCCGCTTCCAAGCTTCCCGAGGTTGACCCTTCCAGTCGGCTTTCAGGCTTCAAATTTGGCCGGAGGCCGCTCGAGCTCACTGGTGACGACCCGTAAGCGTTTGATTCTTGTCTTTATTTCTTGTTCTGCTTCTGAGGCTTGACGTCCGCATCTCTTGGATAGGCTGGCGCCCGCAGCAAAGAAGCTGAAGGGAGCTCCTGAGGTTCCATCCATGGCAGTGCATCTGCCCGCGAAGGAGGGTGACCGCGACGCACAGGCTTCTCCTGCCCGGTCATCCTCGCGAGGCCTGGCTGAGCCGGCTAGGGCGAGCTCAGCCCCCACGGCCCAAGTGACTCCCGAGGTGTCCTTGCCTGCCGCCGCCACTACAGCCGTTGGGGCGCAGCAGACTCCGCCTTAGGATGATGTGGTCGCGCTGCCGCCTTCTCCTCCTACTCCATCGGCTGCTGTCTCTCCGACTCCTTCTGCCGTTCTGGATCGTGCTGCTGCTTAGCTGGACCGACTGCAGCAGGATCTTCTTGGCGCCGACCCTCGCTTGGTGGCCAGGCGCTTGGAGCTGGCTTCAGGATGGGTTCGCTCCGACGCTTCGATTCGGGCGGCGCTGGTCCAGGCCTCGACGGCTTGCGATGAGGAGAAGCAGGCCATCCTTGAGGCGAAGGCTGCTCGTGACGCAGCCCTGGGGGAGGTGGTCGACGTCTGTGGTCGTTGCAAGGTGCTGGAGGACGAGCTGCTAGGCCTGCGGGACCAGCTCGCGAAAGAGGCCCGCCTTTGCCAAGAGCAAGAAGAAGGCGTGAAGGCTCGCGAGGCGGCCGTCAAGGAGAGGGAGGTCAAGCTCAGGAAGCGCCGCGACCGCCTAGGCGCGCTGGAGCAGGAGTTGGGGGCGAGGAAGGCCGAGCTGGACGACAAGGCCCTGGTTCTTGCCGAGGACCGCGTGGCCTTCACAGAGATGGAGGCGAAGGCTCGCTCCTCGCTGAGGACGCTTTACGACAGCGGCCTGGAGAGCCCGCTGGCTGGCGCCGAGGACGGCCCCACCAAGCTGCTTCCCTTCCTGGTTCGTGCTCTTGAAGATGTCGCCCTTGGCCTTGGCCCCACGGCCGAGGCCGAGGCACGTGTCCTGTCTTCTGCGGCACTGACGCGGGTCCTCACCCACATCTACCTTTGCGATCCCGGTGTCGACCTCGACAGCCTGCTGGAGCCAGTAAGCGGTGAGCGTTCCGCTGCCGCTGCCGAGGCCGTGAAGGGTCGCGCGGAGGCTCTGCTGGGGAAGTTCCGGGCCTTCAGCACCAAGCCGAAGCAAGGCGCTGCCGACCCCACTGCTCCATAAGGCGAACCCATTCCGCGCTGCTCCACCGCCGACAAGTGACTCCGTTGTGGCTCCTGTCCCGCCTTTAATTCCCGCACATGTATCATGCCTCGGGGAGGCATTAAACCTGCGTTTGGCATTGAGATAACAATGTGGACTGTAATATTTGCTTTTGAATTCCTTGAAACTTGCGCTTTTCCTTCCTACTTGCTTATGTTCTACGCCGGCAGAGCCCGGCCCGCGCATACCTCACCCAGCGTTAGTCCCGACCGGAAACCAGGACGGGGCCAAGGAGTGAGGGGCTACGTGACAAGTTAGGCTCCTGAGTCGCGATGCTCAGGAGTCCCCCTTGGCGCACGAACAACAAGTAGGGAGGTGTGATGTGGGTGGATCTACCGTTCTACGTCTGCAGAGCCCGGCCGCGCGCATACCTCAACCGCCATTAGCCTTTCTGAACTAAGGAGTGAAGGGCTACGTGACCAGTTAGGCTCCTGAGCCGCGATGCTCAGGAGTCCTCCTTGACGCTCAAACGGCCTTCGTACCTTGGCTCCGCTCGGGGAGAGACGCGCGATGAACCAGGCCCGGGGGGGCCTGGCTGGGCGGCGTGCGTCTGGGCGTGACCCAGGCGCAGCCCCCATGCCCAGCCCCCTCGCGCGACACTCCCGAGGGGAGGCGTTACGATGAGGCTAGACACTGAGCTCTGGGCTCCCTGAGGTTGATGCGGCCCGGGGGCCACCCTCAGTTGTTTATCACCAGTGCGGAGCATAGCGCTTCCGTATGTGTACGGGCATAGCCGCTCCTCGGCAGTGTCGTCAGCCAGCGCGGAGCATGGTGCTTCCACTGGTACGTGGGAGGGGGGGCCCTCCGAGAGGAGCCCCCGGGGCGTGTACAGCCCCGCCCTGACACGTGGCTGGCACGGTAGGGCCTGGCGAGGTGTATCTGGGCACCCGTGAGCCAGCGCGGGACTCATGGGGCCCTACCTCTAGGCGGGTTGTGCCTGGCACTGGGCCTTATCTTGTGATGTGTCCCTGCAAATTCGGTTAGATATCGGCACTCTACGTCGTCGGGTCCCGGCCCTCGAGCTGGTCTTGGCCGTCGCTGGTATGCCAGGTCGTGATGCCGTGCACAAGGCTAGAGGGTGAGGGCTGGAGAGCCAGTAAGAGCCCTGAGTCGCGATGCTCTGGTACCCCCCCCCTTTAACGTGCAAGTGGTCGGCATGGAGAAGAAGAGGTGTCATGGACCGGCATCAAATAATCAAGCATGGTGGGTCGAAAGCATAACCGGAAATAAACGCAAATGGGATACATGCCGCTGGGTCTGGCCCGAGCGACTTGGGGATCATGCAGCCCGAGGGGCGCCCCCAACAAGGTAAGCTAGCAACATGAAATAAAAGGGATACACGCCGCAGGGACGGACCCACGCGGCCTGGGAATAATGCAGCCCTGGGGGGCGCTCCCAACTGGAAGTGAAACTTGAAAGATGTCACCTGATGACGTTGAGGACGAAGGGGTGTTGGTGTAGCAGACTCGGTGGGCTGCGTAAGCCAATCCTCACGAGCTCCCAGGCCCAGGGGCCTCGAGAGGCTCTGGAGGCACTGGTTGCTCCTCGCGGACCATCTCCATCTCCGTCAGGGCCGCCGAACGCCTGGCCTCTTGTGCCTCCATGATGCCCCTCATGAGGCGCTGGTACGTGGCAGCCGCGTTCGGCAAGCCATAAGGCATGCGAACGTAGTTGTGGGGTGGACCTCCGCAGCGCCCCACTAGCAAGGGCCAGAGGCGCTCCAGAGAGGCGACTCGGTTGAGCCCTGGTATGTCGATGCAGACGCGCAGCCCACCATCCTCGCCTGGATGGGGAGCCACTGCTGGTAGGCGGCGACCGCCTTTCATGACTCTTGACTCCTGTAGCTCCTGAATGGCCTTGCTGACGAACTCCTGAGGGTCTGGCTCTCCTTGCCTTGCTCCTTCTTGAGGGAAACATGCTTCGAAACACGCCTCCATGTGGTGCCCAAGCGCCTCCCTCGTGACCCTAGCCAGGTCGGTGGCCCTCCAGGGGACAGCCCCCGAGCCCTGCCTGAGGAGGGCACCAGGCGCGCTTTCCTATGCAATGGAAGGAGGTTCCCCTGGGCAGACACGGGCCTAGAGGGGCCTGCCTCCTGTGGGGCCGGGCCGGACGATGTCTTCTTCTTCTTGGGGGCGGTCTCGGGAAGCCTCCTGCTTCCGCGATCCGGATCTTCCAGTGACGCGGCCTGAAAGGCTCGTTCCAGGGAACACACCGTGTCCTTCTCTTCACAGGGCACCGTGATGACTCCACCACTTCCTGGCATCTTGAGGACGTTGTAGCCGTGGTGAGTTATGGCCATGAACTTGGCCAGCGCTGGGTACCCAAGGATGGCATTGTACGGCAGGCGAATGTGAGGGACGTCAAAGTCGATGAGCTCAGTGCGGTAGTTGTCGCGTGCCCCGAAGGTGACAGGGAGGCGGACCTGCCCAATCGGGACCGTGGAGCCGTCGGTGATTCCGTAGAAAGACTTGGTTGGCTGAAGCTGGCTGTAGGGCACTTGGAGATTGTTGAATGTTTCCACGGACAGGACGTTGAGCCCTGCCCCGCCATCGATGAGGGTCGTGGTGACCACCACGTTGCTGATGATTGGGGAACAAAGCATCGGGAGGACTCCGGCTGTAGCTGCACACTTGAGCTGATCTGCTGAGCTGAACGTGATGGCGCACGCCGACCACCTGAGAGGGCGCGTGGCTTCGAGCCTGGGGAGGACTGCATTCACTTCGCGGGCGAACTGCTTGAAGATGTGTTGAGAGGCTGGGGCTTGAGCCCCGCCCAGGATGCAGGCGATCACGCGTGGCTCCTGGAAGCCCCCAGCCCCCTCGTCCTGGTGGCGGTCCTCGTTCTCCTTGGCTGCGGCGGCAGCGGAGGGAGGCCTGCGTTGCCTTGCGGGCGATCCTCGCGAGGCTGATCCCTCCAGTCTCCCTCGCGAGGCGGGTCTTGCCAGTGATCCTCGCGAGGTTGATCATGCCACCCTTGGCGCGGGCCATGATCTTCCCAGCGTCCTGCGTTCCTTCCTCCTCCTCGACCGTAGCCCCGGTCACCGCGGTCGGGGCGACGGCCGATCCTTCCCTCTCGCATGGCTCGGAGCTCTTGACATTCATTGGTGTTGTGGGTGTGGAGGTCGTGGTACACACAGTACCAACTGCCCTTGGAAGGTTCGGGCTGATCTCTGCCCCGCTTGGTGTCTGGTTCTGCCGCGAGCACGGCAGCCCCCTTGCGCTTCACATCCTTGGCCTTGGGCTTCTTCTCTTCTGGGTCTGCGGCAGGCAGCTCGAGGAGGGAGAGACGCCCTTCCTCAGCCCTGGCGCACTTGGTTGCCAAGTTGAACAGCTCCAAGGAAGTGCACAGGTCTTCATGCATCGCCAGCTCCTCCTTCATCTTGACATCGCGCACGCCGTCGGAGAAGGCTGAGATGATGGCCTCCTCAGTCACCCTGGGAATCTTGAGGCGTGCGTTGTTGAAGCGCTGGATGTACTTCTGCAGGGTCTCCCCTGATTGTTGCTTGATGCGGCGCATGTCTCTCACGGCGGGTGGCCGGTCGCGAGTACCTTGGAAGTTGGCGATGAAGCGGGTGCGCATCTCGTCCCAGGAGGAGATCGTGCCTGGAGCCAGGTGCAGGCCCCGTCCTTGAGCACCATGGGAAACCAGTTCGCCATGACCTTCTCGTCTCCGTTGGCAGCTTCGATGCCCAGTTCATAGAGCTGGAGGAACTCCGCAGGGTCAGCCGTGCCGTCGTAACAAGGAGGCAGGTCTGACTTGAACTTGTCGGGCCATGCGACGCTGCGTAGCTCGGTGGTGAAGGCACGGCAGCCTGCTGTGGCCACGGGAGGCCTTGGGTGACGGAGAGCTTGGTCTTGCATGTCTCCACGTGCTGCAGCTGGGCGCAGCGCGGGGTCTTGACGTGCGGGAGCAGGAGCATGGTCGCGACGTGCTGGAGCAGGGAGCGCCCGGGCAGCTTCTTGCAGGCGAGGGACTTCCTAGCAGCTCTGCTCTTGGCGCGCTGGCACCTGACGAAGCGGGTTCCGCCCAGGGGCCACGCGCCTTGGAGCCATGGCGCCTTCTTGAGGAGGAGGCGGCCGGGGCGCCGCCGGAGCTTCGTCGCCCATGCGGGGCGGGGTGCGGTGCAGCGGAACGGACGACGCAGGAGAGCCCCCTGCGGCGCGGACGAGCTCGGCGACGCGGTCGAGCCATTCTTCGTAGACGTCGTCGATGGGACGGTAGCGCAGGAGCTCATTTGCCGCGATGAGCGCAGCTCGAGCCTCCATGGGTGCGCGGAGCGCGCGAGACGAAGAACCAGCTGGGGTGAGCGAGGGAGTTGCGGTGCGGCCGTCTTGCCACACGGACGGATGCTGAGACGATGCTTGTTGCTCGTCCCCCGCTGGGCCGCTGGCGGCGTTGACGGCAGGTGACAGGGAACGGCGAGGATGCCCGCCGACAGGAGCCGTCTGGGCGATGCGAGAAGCGAGAGCGGCCCGGCGCTCGGCGCGGGCCCGACGAGCGTCAGACATGGGCGCGATGGTCAGAGGAGAACGGGGTGGTGGAAGACGAATTCCGGCGCACCCCTACCTGGCGCGCCAAATGTCGGATTTTGGGTACCGGCAGACCCTTGAGGTTCGAACATTGGGGTGAGCATGGAGATTTCGCCTCCTACCTACCTGCACCCCTCCACCTCGCTAAGATCTAAGCTATGGGAAGAACGACACAAGAGACACAGGGTTTATACTGGTTCGGGCCACCATTGTGGTGTAATACCCTACTCCAGTGTGTGGTGTGGTGGATTGCCTCTTGGGCTGATGATGATGAACAATACAAGGAAGAACAGCCTCGCAAGGGTCTGTTCTTGGCTGGGGGGGACGAACTGCTAGGGGGAGTTCAGTCACCCTTCTCTCTCTCTCTCTCTGATTTCGATCTTCTCTTCTTCGTCCTTTTTCTCTCTCTTTGCCTCTGGCCCTGGCTCTCTGTGGGTGGCTGGTCCTATTTATAGAGGCCCTGGTCCTCTTCCCAAATATCGAGCGGGAAGGGAGCCAATAATGGTGGGCTAATTTGAAGGGGGACAGCTAGTACTAGCTATCCCGACAAAAGTAGTCTTCACCTGCACAAAGCTCTGGTGGTGATGCCGTCTTGGGATCCATGATGACCTCCGTCTTGCAGTCCTCCTGGTCTTGGTCTTGTTGCATCGAAATGGCAACCTTTGCCTGATGCCTCGGTACTCCGCGGCTGCGCTTGCTCCCTTTGCACCAAAGAGGAAAGGAGGACACTGCGCGGGCTGGCGCCCGCCTGTCGCCTTTGGTCATCACGGCTTGCATCACGGGCACCTTATGAGGTACCCCGCCTTGATCTCTCCGCCTCCTCGCGAGCCAGCCTGATGAGGCCGTGCCTGAGGAAGCTCCGTGTCGTCCGCCCACGAGGCTTGGCCCCTCGCGAGGGTCTTGGGTCTGTGTTGATGAAGATGGGTCGTGCTGGGCCCCCCTTTGAGCCACGCCGCAGGCCGCAGGCAGGCAAGTCTGGGGACCCCCGTTCCCAGAACACCAACAGCGAGCCATCGGGCGGGGGGTGTGGAAGCGGATGAGGGCAGAGGGGTGGGGTTGGCGACGACCGCAGCCCAGGACCGGGCACCCGAGGCACCAGGCGAGGAGCGAGGCGGGGGGCGGCGGGCGAGGTGGGGCGCGGGCTGGGCGCACGACGCAGCGGGCAGTTTCTCTCGATGTGCCCGGAGAGGTTGCAAGAGAGGCAGCACATTGGATCTCTGCAGGCAGTGGCACGGTGGTGCTTGGGAGCGAGGCAGCGAGAACAGAGTCCCTCTGTGCGCCTTTTGAAGCGGAGGAGACTGGCCCGGCGCCGCTCCTCGAGATCGCGCGGCGCAGGATGGGACGGGGCGGCAGGCCCTCGGCTTGAAGGCGCGTCCCGTCGCGGACGACGCGGCCCCTGCACGACGGTCCATCCCACCTCCTCCTGAGGCATGGACGGGAAATGGCGCGGCGCAGATGGGGAGCCAGATGCCGCATTGACTCACGTGGATGGGCAGGGGGATGGTGATGATGGAGCGGAGGCGGGTGGCCGCATTGAAGGCGGCCGGAGAGGCCCTAGGCGAAGAGATGGCGTCTTGAATGCGCCCGGCGGAGGCCCCAGGTGGCTGACTGCATTGAAGGCGGCCGGTGGGCGCGAGCACTTGAATGCGCGGGGACGGGGGGCGCAGAGTCCAGGACGAACTCGCCAGACTCCACCGACGGACGCGGCACGCGCATAGGGGAGACAGAGGCAGGCGTGCTCACCGGGGAGGCCGGAGCAGCAGGAGGGGAGGCGGGTGGTGGAGGAGGCGCCGACCTCAGATCTGGTGAGGAGACCAGCGCTGACGAGAGGAGCTTCAGCCTCTGCTCCTCAGAGAAGAACCAGGGCCCTCCGGAGCCAGGCGCACCGTCCGGAAAGGGGGCGGGGGCAGCAGGCCCCGCAGGCGGGGCGCCGGCGAGGCAGGGAGGCCGGAGGCGGCGCTCGAGGTCGGGGGAGCGGAGCGCCCAAACGGATACATTTTCTGAGCACAACCCTCCTTTCTTCCTGCGATGTATCGTAAGTCATGTTCGTTGTGTCCCTAAGAAAGAAGGTATTACTGTTGTTCCTAATGATAAGAATGAACTTATTCCACAAAGAATTGTTACAGGCTATAGAATGGTAATTGATTTTAGAAAATTAAACAAAGCAACTAGAAAAGATCATTACCCTTTGCCTTTTATTGATCAAATGCTAGAAAGGTTATCTAAGCACACACATTTTTGCTTCCTTGATGGATACTCTGGTTTTTCACAAATACCAGTTTCTCAACCAGATCAAGAAAAGACCATTTTCACTTGTCCCTTTGGAAATTATTCTTATAGACGTATGCCTTTTGGTTTATTCAATGCACCTGCTATCTTTCAAAGATGTATGACTGCTATATTCTCTGACTTTTATGAAAAGACTGTTGAAGTTTTCATGGATGACTTTTCCGTTTATGGGAAGTCTTTTGATGATTGTTTAAGCATTCTTGATCGAGTTTTCCAGAGATGTGAGCAAACAAATCTTGTCTTGAATTGGGAGAAGTGCGACTTTATGGTTAATGAAGATATTGTCTTGGGCCATAAAATCTCTGAAAGAGGTATTGAAGTGGATAAAGCTAAGGTTGATGCAATTGAGAAAATTCCATGTCCTAAAGATATCAAAGGTATTCGTAGTTTCCTAGGTCATGATGGTTTCTATAGGAGATTATCAAAGACTTTTCTAAAATTTCTAGGCCCCTTACAAATCTTTTGCAAAAGGATGTTCCTTTTGTTTTTGATGATGATTGTTTAGAAGCCTTTGAAACACTCAAGAAAGCCTTAATTTCTGCACCTATTGTTCAACCACCTGATTGGAACTTGCCTTTTGAAATTATGTGTGATGCTAGAGATTATGTTGTTGGTGCTGTTCTAGGACTAATAGTTGATAAGAAACTAAATCTTATTCATTATGCTAGTAAAACTCTAGACAGTGCTCAAAGAAATTATGCTACGACTGAAAAAGAATTTCTAGCAGTGGTATTTGCTTGTGATAAATTTAGATCTTATATTGTTGATTCAAAAGTAATTGTTCACACCGACCATGCTGCTATTAAATATCTAATGAAAAAAGAAAGATGATAAACCTAGACTTATTTGATGGGTTCTCTTGCTACAAGAATTTGATTTGCATATCACTGATAGAAAATGATAGAGAATCCCATAGCTGATAACTTATCTAGGTTGCAGAATGTCCTTGATTACCCACTACATATTGATGATAGTTTTCCTAATGAGCAGTTAGCTGCAATAAATGTTTCTAATAGTACACTTTGGTATGTTGACTATGCTAATTACATTTTGCTAAATATTTACCACCTAGCTTTACATACCAACAAAAGAAAAAAATTCTTCTATGATTTAAGACATTAATTTTGGGATGACCCACATCTTTATAAAGGAGTAGATGGTATTATTAGATTTTGTGTACCTGAGCATGAACAGGGACAAATCCTACGGAAATGTTACTCCGAAGCTTACGGAGGGCATCATGCAGGAGACAGAACTGCTCACCAGGTATTGCAGTTTGGGTTTTATTGTCCTACTCTTTTCCAGGATGCTCGTAAGTTCGTCTTATCTTGTGATGAATGTCAAAGAATAGGTAATATCGGTAAGCATCAAGAAATGTCTATGAATTATTCACTTGTTGTTGAACCATTTGATGTTTGAGGTTTTGATTACATGGGACCTTTTCCTTCCCCTAATGGGTATACAACATATTTTGGTTGATGTTGATTATGTTACTAAGTGGGCAGAAGCTATTCCAACTAGTAGAGTTGATCACAACACCTCTATTAAAATGCTTAAGGAAGTTATTTTCCCAATGTTTGGAGTACCTATATATTTAATGACTGATGGTGGTTCACACTTTATTCATGGCGCTTTCCGTAAAATGCTTGCCAAGTATGATGTTAACGATACAATTGCATCACCATATCATCCTCAGTCTAGTGGTCAAGTTGAACTTAGCAATAGAGAAATAAAATTAATTTTGCAAAAGACTTTGAATGGGTCCCGGAAGAATTGGTATATGAAATTAGATGATGCACTTTGGGATTATAGAACAACATATAAAAATCCTATGGATATGTATCCTTATAAAATGGTTTATGGAAAAGCTTGTCATTTGCTTCTTGAGTTAGAACATAAAGCTTATTGGGCAATCAAAGAACTCAACTATGATTTTAAACTTGCCGGCAAAAATAGGTTATTTGATATTAGCTCATTAGATGAATGGAGAACCCAAGCTTATGAAAATGCCAAGTTATTTAAAGAAAAAGTTAAAAGATGACATGATAAAAGAATTCAAAAACGCGAGTTCAAAGTTGGAGAATATGTTCTTTTGTACAACTCTCATTTCAGATTCTTTGCAGGAAAACTCCTCTCCAAATGGGAGGGACCCTATGTTATCGAGGAGGTTTATCGGTCTGGAGCTATCAAAATAAATAATGCCGAAGGTACTAACCCGAAGGTTGTTAATGGGAAACGAATAAAACATCATATCTCAGGTATGCCCATTAATGTTGAAAGTAATATCATCCAAACTATGACACCGGAAGAACACATAAAAGAAACCTTTCGGAACACTCCAAAATTGTGAAAAAGAGCAAGTACGTGATACGGTAAGTAAACGGCATGCCCAGGTGGGTTGTGCCCACCTGGGACTTTCCGGACTCCGTTTTTCTTCTGTTTGCTTGTTTCCCACGATAAAAAATATTTTTACACCCCCCGAAAATATTGACCACCGTAGCATGGAGAAATCTTCTGTTCTCTTTTCTTGTTGTTTTCGGTCAGATCTATTGAGCCAGGCACTATGTCTTCTTCTTCATCCAACAACGTAGAAGAGGATGCTTGGTTTATGAAGATCGAGTGGAAGAGAGAAGATCCCGTAGAAGTCGTCAAAGGGGATAAGAGCAAGGAGGCTACCGGAGATCAAGCATCGGTGGTTGAGCAGCCCTGGCCTGCTGAGGAAGAAGAAGAAGATATCCTTAAACCTTACTATGCTCATCTTACCCTGACTGAGATTGAAGCCTTTCGAATCATTTAAATGGTTCATGTGTAAAATAAATATCTCACTCGTGAAAATATTCTGCATCAAGAGCACATTATCTTCCTCCAAAGCGTCATCTGTAGATTGGAGAATCTCTTGATTATGAAGGACAGGATTGCCTCTACTTCTTCACCACCACCTTCTTCATCACCAAAAGAAAATTGAGTATCGGGTATGGGCACTCCCCTTGGCTTCCGCCAAGCTTGGGCGAGGTGCCCTGGTATCGTATCGCCCACTATCATTTGCCTTTACTTATCTTAGTTCGATCCATAGTTATCTTTTTCTTTAGATGAATAAAATTTTAGTTCGATCCTTTCCTTCTGAGAGTTTGCTTAGTGATCTATCCTTGTAATCGTGTGCGAGATATATAATAAAGTTTAGTTTGAGTCTTTGCTTTCTTTACTTTCATGTTCCAATAATAAGAAAGG
Source organism: Triticum aestivum (assembly GCF_018294505.1). Classification (NCBI taxonomy): domain Eukaryota; kingdom Viridiplantae; phylum Streptophyta; class Magnoliopsida; order Poales; family Poaceae; genus Triticum; species Triticum aestivum. The sequence continues at coordinate 483,964,032 of NC_057800.1, forward strand.
AAATAAATGAAAAAGATCATATGCTAATCTTATGGTAGGTAATGACACCACATAAGGAAAAGTATAAGTAGAAAATTTTATTAGAGATTGACAAACAGAGCATTGGTCAATGATGCAACTCATGAAAGAATTAATAAGGGAAGAGAAGATTCACATACAAATACACTATCCTGGAAATCTTTTGTGATTGTGAGCCCCCATCAAAATATTATATTCCAAAATTGTTGATGTTGGAGAAGGAAGACAACGTAATGATTTATGTTTGTTCATATTCACATAGAAGTTATATTGTTGTAGATCCTTCAACATGTGGTGCTTGCCCCCCATCTTTGCTAGCCAAAAATTCCGCACCAAGTAGAGATACTACTTGTGCATCCAAAAACCCTTAAACCCAAATCTTATTTTCAATAGTCCACCATACCTACCTAAGGATCGAGTAAGATCCTTCAAGTAAGTTGTCATCAGTGCAATAAGGCAATAAAAATTGCTTCTAAAAGTGTAAGATCATTTAGTGTAAGAGAAAATTGAGCGTTGTCGAACTTGTGATATCAAAGAATAAAAGCGACAGACTGCATAATAAAGGTTGCTATCATAAGGGGCAATATAACTTGACGTTCTTTTGCACTAAGGGGTTGAGCATACAAACAAATAAGTGCATGGCAACCTCTGCTTACCTCTGCGAAGGGCCTATCTTTTACTTTTATGTATTTACTTTTGTGCAAGAGTCAAAGTTTTTCTCTCTATTCCTTTTTATTTTTCTCCTTTGGCAAGCATCATGTGGTGAGGAAAGATCTAGGCACATATGTCCAGTTGAATATGGGTAGCATGAGTTATTATTGTTGACATCATCTTAAGGTGAATACGTTGGGAACTATAAGCCCCTATCTTTCTATGTGTCTGGTTGAAACGTTTTGTTCATGTGTATGCGTGAGTGTTAGCAATCATAGAAGACTATAGGATGGTTGAGTATGTGGACTTACCTAAAGGCTCTGACACGCGACCCTTCCTAAAAAGATGATGAATTGTAGTTGCAAAGTTGACTGAGAACATAGTTTGTTGGTTTCCAATAGAGTTTATGCTTTATACTTCAATAGTGTGATGAGTTGCTACTTATTCATGAGAATTCTATGATAAAATTTCCATGATAAAAGTTTTATGTTAAAGTTTGTTGTTGTTTTAATAATTCACATGATGCTTCTATGTCCGTATTTTGTTTTTATTGACACCTCTCTCTAAGCACGTGGACATGTTTTCCGATTTCGGTTTTCGCTTGAGGACAAGCGGGTCTAAGCTTGGGGAGTTGATACGTCCATTTTGCATCATGTTTACCTACTTTTATTTATATTTACCAAATATTAAAGGACGGAGGATTTCATAGTTCTCCGTAAGTCATCCTTTTATATCCGTTGATTTTATGTTAACCATAAAGATTGACGGCTGAGATTTAAAAGAATTTCTTACAAATTTTGGTACAATTTTGTCCGTCCGGCACTGCGGCAAACAATCTGGTTTTCATACACAGTCCTACTCAGCTATGTCCCACGCCGCTCCTCTCCTATATATTCACGTTAAAAAATCAAGAGAAAAACAGTCCTCAAAACAAGGATATCTAACAAAGCCACACGGCATAACAGACAACTTACCCGCAAAAAGCTCCGAGCAGCTTACATGGAATCCATGAGCGGCATGAGACCTACTCGGCATCGATCAGATCATCCATGGCACCTATGAATACACACAACCGGAAAAATAAGGCCATCACGAGATGTGCGACATATTATCGAGCAATACGCATACATGCATACATGGAGACGACATCGTTGCTGTCGTACCTTGCTGTCGACAATGGCTACGCCGACTGTACCATGAAGTTTTATAGCGTCTTGGACAGTGCACACCACCCCTCCGAGAAGATGGGGGAGAAGTTGCGCGTAAGCAGGAACCCGGCAACGCTTGCTGCCATGTGGAAACCACGGACCACCGCCTCCAATGGCAATAAGGTCGAGCTATCGGCGGTGCCATGATCGAGTTTTGTTGACGCCGCCAGCGAGTTTGAGGAGGGTGACGTTTCTTCTGAAGACCAATGAGAGATGCAAGGAGCACCAATGGATGCCACCTAAGCCCGGTGGTGGCTCCTCATGCTGTCTGTGGCACTGTTCATCCGCATTAGGTATATGCACGACGTACAACCATGACGGGAAGAAGAATTAGAACCCATTCATCCATATTAGTTTACTTTAACTACCAAAGATGAGCCAGACGAGCGCATCCTCGAAGTGTCTGTGCCCGTTACCAGTAACGGCATCCTCAATCTTGTGCATGAACTGCTCCTGGTAAGCCACCCTGATGTTGTTCATGTCCACATCGATCGGACCGCGTCACCACCACCCGACCTGCAGTTGTCGGATATGTGCTGAAGAACCCGAGAGACATGATCGTGAAGGGGGTAAGGTTCTGGTCACATGAGCTCTAGGTGTCCAGGTTTGATGCGCGGGGTGAGGTGGTGGGGCAGGCAATGGGGTATGATTTCGAGATAGAGTCATGCCAGTCGGGAGGAAGGTTGTGCGGGTGTGACATTCAATTGAGGATGGAAACCCCTAGGATTTTGTGGCCCTACCCATCCTTCAATACTAACCACGTGGACAATGCCACATAGCTTGAATGACCCCTGAAGCTCTGGATCACGAGAGCGATCACGACGGACTAGCTTTAAGATGGTGTCACACTGTGTGGCTGCGGCGATATCGGACATGAGGAAGGAAAGGGTAACGCCGCTTGTGGAGAGCGGCCATCGGAGAAATCAGGAATTTCGGAGAAAAGAGCAGCAACAAGACAGAGGAAGAAGAAGATGTACAGTAGGTTCAGGTTTTGTGTTTGTTGGATGCCCTCAATGACTGCTACTACTTCTCAAATTTGTAGATGAGGATCAATGCTACCAACCCATGTGAGACTTGGCCCACGGCCCATGACCCCTCTTCCCAATATGTTGTTGTGTGCGGGTGTGACAGATGATTTTATTCTTCTAAAAAAAGACAACTAATTTTATTTCTTATATACGCATTCCAAATTCTTATGGTTGGTCGAGGAGTTTGATTGCTTGCAAGTTTCGCATTACAGTTTGGGAATTGCCATTTTTTGCCAAATATCTGAATGGTTACAGTTTGGGAATTGCATTGACTAGAGAATATCTGAATGCATGGCATCTGTTGAAGCCTTCCTCTTCAAGTAGTGCATCTAAGCATTCTCTGTTCATACGTGGATTCAGATTGATGTGAGGTGTTTGTTGGTTGACATGTTTTGCAACACAGTTTGGTCTAGAGCCTGACATTGGACTTCTCCGATGTATAACCATCTAGTATAATAACTCATGTTGATATATACAAGCCTGGGTTGGTGTGCACGTCTGTTTTCCTTCCGTTAGATCTTCTAGCAGTTCAAAACGGGGATGTGATCTTCGTATGAATCAGCCAATGAGCTAATAGTTGGGTTGAGAAGAAACGAGATATGCTTCACATGGAGATTGATCTACTTGCTCCAGTCCACCGTTAAAAAATATGACCAAATTGCAAGAAGAATGAAGGGCATCGCCACCCCGCTCCAGGGCCTCCTTGTGGTGGTGGTCTACAGTCTGCACCCTCCCCACACATATGGCCAAATTCCAAGGCAAACGAAGGGGTGGTGTAACGCCCCGAGACCGATGTGTCGGGTGTCTTCCTGTTATTCGCTGTTGTTGCCATGTCATTTGCTTGCGTGTTGCATCTTGCCATGTCATCATCCGCATTGCATCATCATGTTTTCAAAACTTGCATCTGTCCCGGTCTCCCAGTTCCTTATGTTGCCCGTTCTGAGCCCAGACACACTTGCACGCGCCCGTGGCATGTCCGAAATAGTATTTTATAAGTGTCCTGAAAATGTTCTTGGAATGGGATGAAAGTTGGCATGTGGTCTTATTATAGTGTAGATAGACCGCCTGTCAAGTTTCATCGCATTCGGAGTTCGTTTGATGCCCCAACGGTTAACTATAGCGACAATATAGTCGGTCAAACGTCGGACGTTTTCGGTCTCCGGAAACCGCTGCCGGGTCTCTCTCTCTCTTCTCTTCTCTCAGCTCGAGATCGTCTTTTCAATTTACCTACCGCCAGGCCCTACCTAACCTCTCTCGTCAGTCCGCGGACCTCCTCCCGTGCGCGTCCGAAAGCTTTCCCGGACCCGACCCGGGCAGTCATCACCGTTGGATCCGGATCATCCCCTAACGTCTACAAAACATCACCGTTTTCTTGTTTGGCCTCCCTAGCCTATTTTTCCTGACCGTCCGATTCTGATCGGAGGAACGAGATAGCCCCTAACCTTACCTACTCGCTATATATATTAGTCTAACCTGAGACCAAATCCCTAGTTTCTAGGGATCCCCTAGCTGCCGCCGCCACTCATCTTGTCTCTTCCTCCTCGGGTTCATCCCCGATCCAAAAAATCACCTCCTCGCTTTCACCACCACACCAACCCGAGCCCCCCTGCTCCCTGCCTCCTCCTCGTCGCAATTGAGCCCGAGCACGCCACCAGTGAACTGCAGGCCTCCCCTCTCCACAGTTCTGTGCCATGGCCCATGGTGAGAGCAGATCCAACCCGAGCTCCCCTGCACTGTTGGGCTGCCTAAGTTTTGGCCTGTGTGTGTTTTTTTTCAGCGTCTGCGAATTTGTTCTTTTATCCAGTTAAACAGTTTTGCAGAAAAACCCTCATACTTCCTGCATTTAATAACTTCTCAACCATGCATCGTATTAAAACAATTTATATATGAAATATGCTTAGTTTTTCATCTAGTTTCGTAATATGTCTTTTCCATCCATGTTTGAAATGCTTAAAATGCTGTTTGTGTAATTTTTGTCCATATTGCCATGCCATGCATATTTAAACCGGACATGCATCATACTTGGTTGTGCATCATGCCATGTGTATGTGGTGGTTGTTTACTATGTTGTTTGCTCCTTTCCGGTGTTGCTTCTTCAGGTTGGTTCCGTTAACATCGTGTGTGTGAGGATCCGTTCGACTACGTCTGTTTGTCTTCTTCATGGGCTCGTTCTTCTTCCTTGTGGGATTTCAGGCAAGATGACCATACCCTCGAAATCACTTCTATCTTTGCTTGCTAGTTGCTCGCTCTATTGCTATGCCTATGCTGCGATACCTACCACTTGCTATATCATGCCTCCCATATTGCCATGAGCCTCTAACCCACCTTGTCCTAGCAAACCGTTGTTTGTCTATGTTACCTCTTTGCTCAGCCCCTCTTATAGCATTGTTAGTTGCAGGTGAAGATGAAGTTTGTTCCATGTTTGGAACACGGATTTTGTTGGGATATCACAATATCTTTTATGTTAATTAATGCATCTATATACTTGGTAAAGGGTGGAAGGCTCGGCCTTATGCCTGGTGTTTTGTTCCACTCTTGCCGCCTTAGTTTCCGTCATATCGGTGTTATGTTCCCGGATTTTGCGTTCCTTACACGGTTGGGTTATTATGGGAACCCCTTGACAGTTCGCCTTGAATAAAACTCCTCCAGCAAGGCCCAACATTGGTTTTACCATTTGCCACCTAGCCTTTTCCCTTGGGAGTCGTGCATCCCGAGGGTCATCTTTATTTTAAACCCCCGGGCCAGTGCTTGTCTAAGTGTTGGTCCAATCTAGAGCCCCTTGCAGCGCCACCTCGGGGAAACTCGAGGGCTGGTTTTAGTTGTATGGATTGCTTATCCGGTGTTGCCCTGAGAATGAGATATGTGCAGCTCCTATCGGGATGTCGGCGCATCGGGCGGTCTTGCTAGACTTGTTTTACCATCGCCGAGGATGTCTTGTAACCGGGATGCCGAGTCTGATCGGATTGTCTTGGGAGAAGGAATATCCTTCGTTGACCGTGAGAGCTTGTGATGGGCTAAGTTGGGACACCCCTGCAGGGATTTGAACTTTCGAAAGCCGTGCCCGCGGTTATGGGCAGATGGGAATTTGTTAATGTCCGGTTGTAGAAAACCTGAAGTTGATCTTAATTATAATACATCAACCGCGTGTGTGGCCGTGATGGTCTCTTCTTGGCGGTGTCCGGGAAGTGAACACGGCGTTGGAGCTATGTTTGGCGTAGGTTGTTCTAGGATCACTTCTTGATCATAGTTTCTCGACCATGCTTTGCCTTCTCTTCTCGCTCTCATTTGCGTGTGTTAGCCACCATATATGCTAGTCGCTTGCTGCAGCTCCACCTCATACCTTTTACCCTTCCTATAAGCTTAAATAGTCTTGATCGCGAGGGTGTGAGATTGCTGAGTCCCCGTGACTCACAGATACTTCCAAAACCAGTTTGCAGGTGCCGATGTTACCAAGCAGGTGACACAACCGAGCTCAAGGAGGAGCTCGATGAAGATCTTGTCCTTTGTGTTGTTTCGTTCTAGTTGATCAGTAGTGGAGCCCAGTTGGGGTCGATCGGGGATCTGTGTAGCTTTTGGGGTAGTCTTCTTTTATTTTGGTTCCGTAGTCGGACCTTGATTGTATCTGGACGATGTAATGCTTTATTCATGTAATTGTGTGAAGTGGTTATTGTAAGCCAACTATGTATCTCTTTCCCTTATGTATTACATGGGTTGTGTGAAGATTACCTCACTTGCGACATTGCTTTCAATGCGGTTATGCCTCTAAGTCGTGCGTCGACACGTGGGAGATATAGCCGCATCGAGGGCATTACAAGTTGGTAATCGGAGCCTTCCCCGACCTTAGGAGCCCCCTGCTTGATCGAATCACTGGCGTTGTTGAGTCTAGAAAAATGTTTTGGGTCATTTAGGATTATATATATCGGAGAGTAGGATTCTTTTTACTCCTCAGTCCCTTCGTCGCTCTGGTGAGGCATCCTGATGTAGAGTTTTGACTCTTCTCTTCTCGAATTTCACTAAAAAAATTAGGATCACGCGGGTATTTTGGAATTGTTCGGATGGTTTTGTGACGAGAACATTGTTCTTGGTGCCTCCTGACATTTAGGGGTTGTGGCAGTGTCCCGGGGAGTTGAGCTCCAAGGTGTTGTCGTCACAATTTTATCGTTGCAGTTCTGGAATACCCGAGTTCGCCGACATCGAAAATCTCTTTTATGCAGTTGTTGGTGAGATAACCTCGACGCCACCCAGTACTGGGGCGGGAGTTCGGGAGTATTTCCGTAACTCGTATAACGGATGTTTTTCAAAGGTTGAGGTAAACGATTTCCGAAAGTTTCTTGGTTATGTGTTGAAGGACGGATACAGCTGGATGTAGGATTTGCTAGTTTTGGGTGAGATGTTATGCTTCCCCTGTATCCCCAACACCTGATTGCATAACTGGGAAATTTCGGGAGTTTATAAGTGGGAATTCAAGTAGCTCTTAGGATATCTTTCCGACAGATGTATGATATGAAATTGGGGTTCGACGTCTAGTGGTCCGCCTATCCATATTTAGTTTTACAGTGGTCTTGTTGTGTCTTAAAGAGTCCTTGGCTATGCCGTCTCGAGGACGCTTCGTATGTCATGTGCACTGCCTTGTACATGATGGTGTTGTACGATCGAGCCCGTGTAGGCCCCACCACAAAAACTTCGGACAAAATCTCTATCATATGTTTGTTCCGGCTTATTCTGCAAGCCAATCCTTTGTTTTGTTTTGAGTTGTGGTATTTGAGTTGCTTCAATGTCAAGTGTCGATTCCTACATTTCCTAAGCAGTGTTCTCGTACTCCTTTGTGAATGCAATCCTTCTTGATCTTCGAGCTTGCCATCTCAATTTCTTCTGAACCGGTGTGCTTCTCGTCAAGTGGATCCGTTCATTTTCGACAGTCGCGAGATCAATTCTCAGTTCTTTGCAACGGTGTTCGTTTCATCCGTTCCAAGTTGACTTTGTTTTCCCACCCTCCCTCCCTTGTTTTTCTTTAAGGACTCAGATTTCTTAATCATGTATCCTTTTATTGATGGGAAGTGTCTCCATTCTTTTCCGTCAATATTCTTATCCGCTGATTCTCAAGAAGATACTAACAGAGCTTCAAGTGTATTATTCTTCATTCTATTTCTTCTCCAGTGGATTCAATTCAAGCTTTGCCAATTATTTCCTCTCCTTGTTTCAAATGTCTTCTCTTGCCGGTGCACCTCTTTATCATCCATTTCTCGCTATTCAATTGTTCCGGAGTGCTCAAGATATCTCAAAAGGCTCGTCTAGTCATTCAAGGCCCGTTCAACCTATTTCGAGGTTGTTATCCCTTTCAAACCATTTAATTCAATCGGTGTGCTCTCCTTTTCAAGTAATCATTTCAACGGTGTTTCTTTTGAGTGGGCCCTAACCCACAGGTCTTTTCCCAGGATCTTACCTGACTCTTCGTATTTCCCGGAGCTATCCTAAATTCTTTTCAAAGTTTGACGTAAGAATGAATTATCATCAGTCTTATGTCCTTCTCCAAGAACTTTCACATCTGTTTCATCATTGGTTCAACCTTTCTATTCGTCATCCCGGAGTATCTCAACTGTTCATGGTGGTGTTTCTCTTTGTCATTCTCAACACTTGTAGACCGAAGAAGATTTTCTATTAAATCTTGCTCCATTCTCTTCAAGATTCATGGTGCTAGCTTGATACCATCCTCTCATAACTGTTTTCGATTGTGAGAATTCTTTTCACCCATCCGGAGAAATTTAGGAGTCTTTTCAGTTTGATTTCACGGAGCCCATCATCTCAGAAGATTTATTCATTCTCAGCTTTCAACTATTGTTCTCCATATCTTACCAGTGCATCATTCAAATATTCTCTAATCGGTTCGTGTTCTATTCGTTTCATCTGTATCTAAATTCCCTCAAGCACCTTCGTTCATTTCATAATTCTTCCCGGTGTTTTCCTTATCTTTTCTTCGTTCATTTCCAATTCTTATGGTGTTCGTTCAAGATTTCTCTTCCTTCTTTTCATATCAATTCATTCATTGTTTCAATCCTACCGGTGGTTCGTTGAAGACTTTATCAAGTTGGCGCTATATCTATCTTAATCCTTTTTCAACGAGAATAAGTAGTATGCAAAATCTGTTGCTTGTCATCGATTTAAATTGGTGAAGGATAATCATAATGTAATTCTTATTCTTGTTTCATTGAGTAAATTCAAGTCCTGCTTTCCGAAGTGGTTCATCTTATCAATTCCTGATTTCAATTGTTTCATATTTTCTTTTCCCGGAGTTTCAACCTTTTTCAATTATTTCACCATGGAGATTCATCTAAATCGGTACAAGGATTCACCTTGTGTTTTCAATTTCTTTTTCCTTCCATTTGATCATTCTTTTGTTTAACGGAGTTCTTCATGAAGGTTCTACATGAGGGTTCTGCAAGGATTTAATTCCTTTTCGAAGTGTTCATTGAGATTCTTTTCAGAGGAGCTCAAGCATTCTTCATCTTGTAATCCAGAGTGCAATTCTTTCTTACGTATCATTAGAGGTGGTATTATGTCATTCTTGATAATTTGAGTTCATGTTCCATGATTCACATGTTGTTAAGAATGACATATTTTAAATCCATCAATCTCTTCATTGGAATTATCTTGGGTTATATTTCAACCTAAAGCTTTCCCTAAGGATTGTTGCTATTTATGGTGCTTATAAATGACTCAAGTTCTTTATTTATCCTTCCGGTGAGATAATCTTCTCATCTCCTTGTTCATATCAATCCAATCTATTATTTTTTGTTAGTGGCAGAATTTCACCTCATAGTTTTGAGATGTTTTCCATAAGCCCACAACAAGCTTATCCTTTTCGTTGTTGTTAATCCAACAACTTCGTTCTAGCATATGTTGTAAGCGTGCTCTCTCAAGATCTTGTTTTCTCCTCCGTTCATTCCATTTCATTCTTTCATTTCTTCCGGAGACTTTGTGATGTTGCTCTCTTCAACCATCATCCCATTTTTGTCAAGTTCATGATCAATTCCTTCCATTTACAGCCGAAGTGCTGCCCAAATTATATCAGTCTTATTCCTTCTCTACCTTATTTTAACCGTAGTTTTGTGTCCTCTGCTCAGGTTCTATTCTACTTATCTATTCTTGCATCTCTTTTCTACCGGAGTGCTGTCCGAATTTGTTCTTCCTTGTTCCTCTTTTCTAACGGAGTGTTCTCAACTTTGTTCATCTCTGTTGTTTTTCTTTCTTTCAAGTTGTTCAACCTTTCAAGGTTCTTTGGTTTCACTCGTTTGTCAAAGAAGCAACTTAGTTTTACCTCTCCTCTTCCTCTTCTGTTTTCCCTCCGGTGACATCCCTAGGATCTCGGGTCGAGATCCTCTCGTAGTGGTGGAGTGTTGTAACGCCCCGAGACCGATGTGCCGGGTGTCTTCCTGTTATTCGCTGTTGTTTCCATGTCATTTGCTTGCGTGTTGCATCTTGCCATGTCATCATCCGCATTGCATCATCATGTTTTCAAAACATGCATCCGTCCCGGTCTCCCGGTTCCTTCCGTTGCCCATTCTGAGCCCAGACACACTTGCACGCGCCCGTGGCATGTCCGAAATAGTATTTTATAAGTGGCCAGAAAATGTTCTCAGAATGGGATGAAAGTTGGCGTGTGGTCTTATAATAGTGTAGATAGACCGCCTGTCAAGTTTCATCGCATTCGGAGTTTGTTTGACGCCCCAATGATTAACTATAGCGACAATATAGTCGGTCAAACGTTGGGCGTTTTCGGTCTCCGGAAACCGCTGCCGGGTCTCTCTCTCTCTCTTCTCTTCTCTCAGCTCGAGATCGTCTTTTCAGTCTACCTACCGCCAGGCCCTACCTAACCTCTCTCGTCAGTCCGCGGACCTCCTCCCGCGTGCGTCCAAAAGTTGTCCCGGACCCGACCCGGGCAGTCGTCACCGTTGGATCCGGATCATCCCCTAACGTCTACAAAACATCACTGTTTTCTTATTTGGCCTCCCTAGCCTATTTTTCCTGACTGTCCGATTCTGATCGGAGGGACGAGATAGCCCCTAACCTTACCTACTCGCTATATATATTAGCCTAACCTGAGACCAAATCCCTAGTTTCTAGGGATCCCCTAGCTGCCGCCGCCACTCATCTTGTATCTTCCTCCTCGGGTTCATCCCCGATCCAAAAAAGCCCCTCCTGGCTTTCACCACCACACCAACCCGAGCCCCCCTGCTCCCTGCCTCCTCCTCGTCGCAATTGAGCCCGAGCGCGCCACCAGTGAACTGCAGGCCTCCCCTCTCCACAGTTCTAGGCCATGGCCCATGGTGAGAGCAGATTCAGCCCGAGCTCCCTTGCACTGTTGGGCCGCCTAAATTTTGGCCCGCGTGTGTTTTTTCAGCATTTGCGAATTTGTTCTTTTATCCAGTTAAACATTTTTGCAGAAAAACCTCATACTTCATGCATTTAATAACTTCTCAACTGTGCATCGGATTAAAACAATTTATATATGAAATATGCTTAGTTTTTCATCTAGTTTCGTAATATGTCTTTTCCATCCATGTTTGAAATGCTTAAAATGTTGTTTGTGTAATTTTTGTCCATATTTCCATGCCATGCATATTTAAACCGGACATGCATCATACTTGGTTGTGCATCATGCCATGTGTATGTGGTGGTTGTTTACTATGTTGTTTGCTCCTTTCCGGTGTTGCTTCTTCGGGTTGGTTCCGTTAACGTCATGTGTGTGAGGATCCGTTCGACTAAGTCCGTTTGTCTTATTCATGGACTCGTTCTTCTTCCTTACGGGATTTTAGGCAAGATGACCATACCCTCGAAATCACTTCTATCTTTGCTTGCTAGTTGCTCGCTCTATTCCTATGCCTATGCTGTGATACCTATCACTTGCTATATCATGCCTCCCATATTGCCATGATACTCTAACCCACCTTGTCCTAGCAAACCGTTGTTTGGCTATGTTACTGCTTTGCTCAGCCCCTCTTATAGCGTTGTTAGTTGCAGGTGAAGATGAAGTTTGTTCCATGTTTGGAACATGATTTTTGTTGGGATATCACAATATCTTTTATGTTAATTAATGCATCTATATACTTGGTAAAGGGTGGAAGGCTCGGCCTTATGCCTGGTGTTTTGTTCCACTCTTGTCGCCTTAATTTCCGTCATATCGGTGTTATGTTCCCGGATTTTGCGTTCTTTACACGGTTGGGTTATTATGGGAACCCCTTGACAGTTCGCCTTGAATAAAACTCCTCCAGCAAGGCCCAACATTGGTTTTATCATTTGCCACATAGACTTTTCCCTTGGGAGTCGTGCATCCCGAGGGTCATCTTTATTTTAAACCCCCGGGCCAGTGCTTGTCTAAGTGTTGGCCCAATCTAGAGCCCCTTGCAGCGCCACCTCGGGGAAACTCGAGGGCTGGTTTTAGTTGTATGGATTGCTTATCCGGTGTTGCCTTGAGAATGAGATATGTGTAGCTCCTATCAGGATGTCGGCGCATCGGGCGGTCTTGCTGGACTTGTTTTACCATCGTTGAGGATGTCTTGTAACCAGGATGCCGAGTCTGATCGGATTGTCTTGGGAGAAGGAATATCCTTCGTTGACCGTGAGAGCTTGTGATGGGCTAAGTTGGGACACCCCTGCAGGGATTTGAACTTTCAAAAGCCATGCCCGCGGTTATGGGCAGACGGGAATTTGTTAATGTCCGGTTGTAGAAAACCTGAAGTTGATCTTAATTAAAATACATCAACCGCGTGTGTAGCCATGATGGTCTCTTCTCGGCGGGGTCCGGGAAGTGAACACGGCGTTGGACTTATGTTTGGCGTAGGTTGTTCTAGGATCACTTCTTGATCATAGTTTCTCGATCGTGCTTTGCCTTCTCTTCTTGCTCTCATTTGCGTATGTTAGCCACCATATATGCTAGTCGCTTGCTGCAGCTCCACCTCATACCTTTTACCCTTCCTATAAGCTTAAATAGTCTTGATCGCGAGGGTGTGAGATTGCTGAGTCCCCGTGACTCACAGATACTTCCAAAACCAGTTTGCAGGTGCCGATGTTACCAAGCAGGTGACGCAACCGAGCTCAAGGAGGAGCTCGATGAAGATCTTGTCCTTTGTGTTGTTTCGTTCTAGTTGATTAGTAGTGGAGCCCAGTTGGGGTCGATCGGGGATCTGTGTAGCTTTTGGGGTAGTCTTCTTTTATTTTGGTTTCGTAGTCAGACCTTGATTGTATCTGGACGATGTAATGCTTTATTCATGTAATTGTGTGAAGTGGCGATTGTAAGCCAACTATGTATCTCTTTCCCTTATGTATTACATGGGTTGTGTGAAGATTACCTCACTTGCGACATTGCTTTCAATGCGGTTATGCCTCTAAGTCGTGCCTCGACATGTGGGAGATATAGCCGCATCGAGGGCGTTACAGGTGGTAAGAAACACATGATGATATAATTCATCATGTATGTTTCTACATATCTGGTATGTCTTAGCATGACTAGGAGCTATAGCTAGCATGGTAAGGGATGTCAATGACACCGATCTCTTTAAACACAAACATAATTAGTACATGCATTAATACAGGATCAGCTAAGTTAAATAATTAACACATGCAAATTGATTAATAAATTTTCAAAACTTTGTATAGTGGACTAAAATTTAGCAACTTGATTCTATATTTTGATAGTAAATAATAATAATATGAGTAACAAACATATTACCATATAGTGCTTTGATTATTTATTGAGGAAAAACATTAATGACATATAGATAACTTAGGTATCACAATTTCTGAAGGACTTTCAATCAAACACATATCTGAACACCAAAATTAGGATTTTTTTTATAATGACCTCAAAGTGATTGTGTTAGCTACCTAGAAAGAATTCATAAGAAGGTTAAAAATTAGATGGTATATACTACTCATCATTACAAGATTTCTACATCATAAAATGAAAATATTGTACGATGGCATCCTGCGCGATGTGCACAGACTCTTCACTACATATAATTAATGGTAGAAAGTTCTGTGGATAAACAAGAGCTACTCATTTCTGGGAGTGTTTGCTTTGCTCTATAGTGAAACACAAACAATGAGCAGATAATGTGTTTTGCATATGCAATTCCCTCTAAATTCGAATGCATGATGTTTTTCTTTCCTGTTGCAATGCACGGGCATGTGTGCTAGTAATGTTTTAATGCATAATAATTCTTTTTGGAGTAATTCTAATGCCTTTTGTCTCATAATATGCAAGGTACACACAAAGAGGGAGAATTCCGGCAGCTGGAAATCTGGACCTGGAAAAGCTACGTCAGGCCACCTATTTTAAACAACTCCAAATGGGTTGAAACTTCATGGGGATTTAGTAAGGAATAAATAAGAAATACTGGAGCAAATAACCACCGGAGGGGGGCCACCTGGTGAGCACAAGACCCTAGGGCGCGCCTGGCCCCCAGGCGCGCCCTCGTGTGTTGTGCTCAGCCCAGCCCACCTCCGGTGCCCATCTTCTGGTATATAAGTCATTTTGACCTAGAAAAAATAAGGAGAGGACTTTCGGGATGGAGCGCCGCCATCTCGAGGCGGAACTTGGGCAGGAGCACTTTTGCCCTCCAGTGGATCGATTTCGCTAGGGGAACTTCCCTCCCGGAGGGGGAAATCATCGTCATCATCATCACCAACAACTCTCCCATCTTGGGGAGGGAAATCTCCATCAACATCTTCAACAGCACCATCTCCTCTCAAACCCTAGTTCATCTCTTGTGTTCAATATTTGTACCGGAACTATAGATTGGTGCTTGTGGGTGACTAGTAGTGTTGATTACATCATGTAGTTGATTACTATATGGTTTATTTAATGGAAGATTATATGTTCAGATCCATTATGCTTTTTAATACCCCTCTAATCTTGAGCATGCATGTTTATCACTTGTGAGTAGTTACTTTTGTTCTTGAGGTCACGGGAGAAATCTTGTTGCAAGTAATCATGTGAACTTGATATGTGTTCGATATTTTGATAGTATGTATGTTGTGATTCCCTTAGTGCTGTCGTGAGAACATCGACTACATGACACTTAACCATATTTGGGCCTAATTGAATGCATTGCGTAGTAGTTATTAGATGATGGGTTGTGAGAGTGATAGAAGCTTAAACCCTAGTTTATGCGCTATTCCGTAAGGGACCGATTGGATCCAAAAGTTTAATGTTATGGTTAGAATTTATTCTTAATACTTTTCTCATAGTTGCGGATGCTTGTGAGGGGGTTAATCATAAGTAGGAGGTTTGTTCAAGTAAGAACAAGACCTAAGCACTGGTCCATCCACATATCAAATTATCAAAGTAGTGAACATGAAACGAATCAACATGATGAAAGTGACTAGATGAAATTCCCATGTACCCTCAAGAACGCTTTGCTTATTATAAGAGACCGTTTTGGCCTGTCCTTTGCCTCAAAAGGATTAGGATACCTTGCTGCACTTTTGTTACTACTATCGTTACTTGCTCGTTACAAATTTTCTTGCTACCAAACTACTCTGTTACTTATAATTTCAGCACTTGCAGACATTACCTTGCTGAAAACCACTTGTCATTTTCTTCTACTCCTCATTGGGTTTGACACTCTTATTTATCGAAAAGGCTACAATTGATCCCATATACTTGTGGGTCATTAGATACCCTACCTGGCTTGTATATAAGCCAAAGGGTTTAGCCCGTAGAGGGGACATCAATGCAATATCATTCGCCTAGCCCTAGAGTTAGACCACATCTAACGATCTCGAGGTAGATCAACTCCGTACTTGATATATCCATATCAATATAAACAAGAGCAGGATGTAGGGTTTTACCTCCATCAAGAGGACCCGAACCTAGGTAAACATCGTCTCCTTGTTCCTGTTACCATTGATTATCCACAAGTATAGGGGACCGCAACAGTTTTTGAGGGTAGAGTATTCAACCCAAATTTATAGATTCGACACAAGGGGAGCTAAAGAATATTTGTATGTATTAGCAGCTGAGTTGTCAATTCAACCACACCTGGAGATTAGTTATCTGCAGCAAAGTGATCAATAGCAAAGTAGTATCATAGTTTGATAGTAGTAGCAGTAGCAATAGCAACGGTACCAGCGATAGCAGTAGTTTTATAGCAAGTGCAATAGTAACAATGGCAGTAGTAACTTAGCAAGATCAATATAAAAGAAATTCGTAGGCATTGGATCGGTGATTTGTTGGATGATATTCATCATGTGACAGTCATAACCTAGGGCGATTCAGCACTAGCTCCAGTTCATAAATATAATGTAGGCATGTATTATGTAAATAGTCATATGTGCTTATGGAAAGAACTTGCATGACATCTTTGGTCCTACCCTCCCATGGCAGCGGGGTCCAATTGGAAACTAAGGGATATTAAGGCCTCCTTTCAATAGTGAACCGGAACAAAGCATTAACACAAGCAGAATACATGAACTCCT
Organism: Triticum aestivum; assembly: GCF_018294505.1. Taxonomy (NCBI): domain Eukaryota; kingdom Viridiplantae; phylum Streptophyta; class Magnoliopsida; order Poales; family Poaceae; genus Triticum; species Triticum aestivum. The sequence goes on from NC_057800.1 coordinate 483,980,413, forward strand.
CAAACTACGGTCATCACTGGGAGTGGTCCCGACTATTGTCACTCCGGGGTTGCCGGATCATAACACGTAGTAGGTGACTATAACTTACAAGATCGGATCTAGAACATGGATATAATAATGATAACATAAACGGCTCAGATCTGAAATCATGGCACCCGGGCCCAAAGTGGCAAGTATTAAGCATGGCAAAGTCATAGCAACATCAATCTCAGAACATAGTGGATACTAGGAGTCAAGCCCTAACAAAACTAACTAGATTACATGATGAATCTCATCCAACTCCTCACGGACCAGCGAGCCTATGAAGGAACTCACTCCCAGTGGGGACCATCATGGAATTGGCAATGAAGAAGGGTTTGTGATGATGAAGATCGAAGATCCCCCTCTCTGTAGCCCCAAACAGACTCTAGATCTGGCCTCCCGATGAAGAACAAGAGGTGAAGGCGGCTCCGTCTCGTGGAACACGATAATTCTTTCTCCCTAATTTTTTCTGGAAAAATAGGATTTTATAGCATCGGTTTCAGGGTCTGCGGGGCCACCAGGTGGGGACAACCCACCTGGGCACGCCTGGAGGGGGGCGCCCTGGTGGGTCGTGCCTGTTGGGGAACATAGTAATTCAAAAAAAATTCATAGATCACACAAGATCTAACTAGGAGATGCATAGCAACGAGACGGGGAGAGTGTGTCCATGTACCCTCGTAGACTGAAAGCGGGAGCGTTTAGTAACGCGGTTGATGTAGTCGAACGTCTTCACGATCCAACCGATCGAAGTATCAAACGTACGGCACCTCCGTGTTCTGCACACATTTAACAAGATGACATCCCTCGAGCTCTTGATCCAGTTGAGGACGAGGGAGAGTTCCCTCAGCATGACGGCATGGCAACAGTGATGATGAAGTTACCAACGCAGGGCTTCACCTAAGCATATGGTGATATGATTGAGGTGTTGAGCTGTGGAGGGGGGCACCGCACATGGCTAAGAGATTGTATGTTGTCCTTTGGAGTGCCCCCCCCCCCCCGCCTCCATATATAAAGGGGGAGGAGGAGGTTGCCAGCCAAAGGGGGCACGCCATAGGGGGAGTCCTACTTGGACTCCTAGTCCAAGTAGGATTCGCCCCCCCCCCCCTCCTTCCTTCCATCGGAGAGGGAAAAGGAGAAGGGGGAGAGAGGGAGAAGGAAAGAGGGGGGCCGCCCCCTTCCCTAGTCCAATTTGGTTTGGGCAAGGGGGGTGCCCCTCCTCACATGGACTTTCTCCTCTCCTCCAATATGGCCCAATAGGCCCAATACTTCCCCCGTGGGGTTCTGGTAACCCCTCGGTACTCCAGTAAAATATCTGAATCACTCGGAACCATTCCGATGTCCGAATATAACCTTCCAATATATGAATCTTTACCTCTCAACCATTTCAAGACTCCTCGTCAGGTCTGTGATCTCATCCGGGACTCCGAACAAACTTTGGTCACCAAAACACATAACTCATAATACAAATCGTCATCGAACATTAAGCGTGTGGATCCTACGGGTTCGAGAACTATGTAGACATGACCGAGACACATCTCCGGTCAATAACTAATAGCGGAACCTGGATGCTGTTGGGGAACGTAGTATTTCAAAAAAATTCTCACGATCATGCAAGATCTATCTAGGAGATGCATAGCAACGAGAAGGGGAGAGTATGTATACGTACCCTCGTAGACCGAAAGCGGAAGCGTTATAAAACGCGGTTGATGTAGTCGAACGTCTTCATGATCCAACCGATCAAGTACCGAACGCACGGCACCTCCATGATCTGCACGCGTTCAGCTCGGTGACGTCCCTCGTACTCTTGATCCAGTTGAGGCCGAGGGAAAGTTTAGTCAGCACGACGGTGTGATGACGGTGATGATGAAGTTACTGACGCAGGGCTTCGCCTAAGCACTACAATGATATGACCGAGGTGGAATTCTGTGGAGGGGGGCACCGCACACGGCTAAACAATCAACTTGTGTGTCTATGGGGTGCCCCCCTCCCCCATATATAAAGGGGTGGAGGAGGGGCCGGCCGGCCACTTTGGGCGCGCCCCCAAGGGGGGAATCCTACTCCTACTAGGAGTAGGTTCCCGCTTTCCTAGTCCTACTTGGAGGGGAAAGGAAGGAAGAGAGGAGAGGAAGGAAAGGGGGGCCGGCCCCCCTCCTAATTCAGATTAGGCTTGGGGTGGGGCGCGCCCCTCCTCTTGGGCTTCTCCTCTCTCTTCCAGTAAAGCCCATGTAGGCCCATTAAGCCCCGGGTGGTTCCGGTAACCCCTCGGTACTCCGATAAATGCCCGAACTCATCTGGAACCATTCTGGTGTCCAAACATAGCCTCTCAATATATCGATCTTTATGTCTCGATCATTTCGAGACTCCCCGTCATGTCCGTGATCACATCCGGGACTCCAAATGACCTTCGGTACATCAAAACACATAAACTCATAATATCGATCGCCATCAAACGTTAAGCGTGTGGACCCTATGGGTTCGAGAACTATGTAGACATGACCGAGACTCACTTCCGGTCAATAACCAATAGCGGAACCTGGATGCTCATATTGGTTCCTACATATTCTACGAAGATCTTTATCGGTCAAACCGCATAACAACATACGTTGTTCCTTTTGTCATCGGTATGTTACTTGCCCGAGATTCGATCGTCGATATCTCAATACCTAGTTCAATCTCGTTACCAGCAAGTCTCTTCACTCGTTCTGTAATGCATCATCCCGCAAATAACTCATTAGTCACATTTCTTGCAAGGCTTATAGTGATGTGCATTACCGAGAGGGCCCAGAGAACCTCTCCGATACACTAAGTGACAAATCCTAATCTCGATCTATGCCAATTCAACAAACACCATCGGAGACACCTGTAGAGCATCTTTATAGTCACCCAGTTACGTTATGATGTTTGATAGCACGCTACGAGTTCCTCCGGTATTTAGGAGTTGCATAATCTCATAGTCATAGGAACATGTATAAGTCATGGAGAAGCAATAGCAATAAACTAAACGATTATAGTGCTAAGCTAACGAATGGGTCAAGTCAATCACATCATTCTCTAATGATGTGATCCCTTTCATCAAATGAGAATTCATGTCTATGGTTAGGAAACTTAACCATCTTTGATTAACGAGCTAGTCAAGTAGAGGCATACTAGTGGCACTCTGTTTGTCTATGTATTCACACATGTACTAAGTTTATGGTTAATACAATTCTAGCATGAATAATAAACATTTATCACGATATAAGGAAATATAAATAACAACTTTATTATTTCCTCTAGGGCATATTTCCTTGAGTCTCCCACTTACACTAGAGTCAATAATCTAGATTACATTGTAATGATTCTAACACCCATGGAGTCTTGGTGCTGGTCAAGTTTTGCTCGTGAGAGAGGCTTAGTCAACGAGTCTGCAACATTTAGATCCATATGTATCTTGCAAAACTCTATGTCTCCCTCCTTGACTTGATCGCGGATGTAATTGAAGCGTCTCTTGATGTGCTTGGTTCTCTTGTGAAATCTGGATTCCTTTGCCAAGGCAATTGCACCAGTATTGTCACAAAAGATTTTCATTGGACCCGATGCACTAGGTATGACACCTAGATCGGATATGAACTCCTTCATCTAGACTCCTTCATTTGCTGCTTCCGAAGCAACTATGTACTCCGCTTCACACATAGATCCCGCCACAACACTTTGTTTGGAACTGTACCAACTGATAGCTCCACCATTCAATAAAAATACGTATCTGGTTTGTGACTTAGAGTCATCCGGATCAGTGTCAAAGCTGGCACGTTTACAACGAGCTCTTTGTCACCTCCATAAATGAGAAACATATCCTTAGTCCTTTTCAGGTATTTCAGGATGTTCTTGACCGCTATCAAGTGATCCCTACTAAACTAATAGCAAGGCACACATCAGGTCTGGTACACAGCATTGCATACATGATAGAACCTATGGCTGAAGCATAGGGAATGACTTTCATTTTCTCTCTATCTTCTGCAGTGGTCGGGCATTGAGTCTGACTCAACTTCACACCTTGTAACACAGGCAAGATCCCTTTCTTTGCTTGATCCATTTTGAACTTCTTCAAAACTTTATCAAGGTATGTGCTTTGTGAAAGGCCAATTAAGTGTCTTGATCTATCTCTATAGATCTTGATGCCCAATATATAAGCAGCTTCACCGAGGTCTTTCATTGAAAAATTCTTATTCAAGTATCCTTTTATGCTATTCAGAAATTCAGTATCATTTCCGATCAGCAATATGTCATCCACATATAATATCAGAAATGCTACAGAGCTCCCACTCACTTTCTTGTAAATATAGGCTTCTCCAAAAGTCTGTATCAAACCATATGCTTTGACTACACTAACAAAGCGAATATTCCAACTCTGAGAGGCTTGCACCAGTCTATAAATGGATCGCTGGAGCTTGCACACATTTTGGATCGACAAAACCTTCCGGATGCATCATATACAACTCTTCTTTTAGATATCCATTAAGGAATGCAGTTTTGACATCCATTTGCCAAATTTCATAATCATAAAATGCGGCAATTGCCAACATGATTCGGACGGACTCAAGCATCGCTACGGGTGAGAAGATCTCATCATAGTCAACTTCTTGAACTTGTCGAAAACCTTTCGCAGCAAGTCTAGCTTTGTAGATAGTAACATTACCGTCAGCGTCAGTCTTCTTTTTGAAGATACATTTATTCTCTATGGCTTGTCGATCAACGGGCAAGTCAACCAAAGTCCACACTTTGTTCTCATACATGGATCCCATCTCAGATTTCATGGCCTCAAGCCATTTGGTGAAATCTGGGCTCATCATCGCTTCCTCATAGTTCGTAGGTTCGTCATAGTCAAGTAACATGACCTCCAGAACAGGATTACCGTACCACTCTGGTGCGGATCTTACTCTGGTTGACCTACGAGGTTTAGTAGTAACTTGATCAGAAGTTTCATGATCATCATCATTAGCTTCCTCACTAATTGGTGTAGGAATCACTGGAACTGATTTCTGTGATGAACTACTTTCCAATAAGGGAGCAGGTACAATTACCTCATCAAGTTCTACTTTCCTCCCACTCACTTCTTTCGAGAGAAACTCCTTCTCTAGAAAGGATCCATTCTTAGCAACGAATATCTTGCCTTCGGATCTGTGATAGAAGGTATACCCAACAGTCTCCTTTGGGTATCCTATGAAGACACATTTCTCCGATTTGGGTTTGAGCTTATTAGGTTGAAGTTTTTTCACATAAGCACCGCAGCCCAAACTTTAAGAAACGACACTTGGGTTTCTTGCCAAACCACAGTTCATAAGGTGTCGTCTCAACGGATTTCAATGGTGCCCTATTTAATGTGAATGCAGCCATCTCTAAAGCATAACCCCAAAACGATAGCGGCAAATCAGTAAGAGACATCATAAATCGTACCTTCTATACCTACTAATAAAAGGGCTATCACTTCTTACCACCGTAATTTCGTCCATTTTTGGTCCATCCACCTCGCCCATACTTTTACCTGGTTTGGTCCGTCAATTTCGTCCATCTTGCTATGCATAATCCTCGATACAACTTCACGTACAGGCTAAATCGCCTTACTAGGCCTTGGCTCGAAATCGGCCCAGCCAAAAAATATAACGTTGAACCGACCCAGACTAAAAATATGATTTCTTATGCTAAAGTAACAATTCATTCACAATTTCAAGTATGAATCAGAAACTTCATTGAAAACTAACAAACTATAATCTCAGTCATTGAAGCAATTGCAATTTATTATAACATCAGAAAGAGTTAATACAAGAGCTTTTCAGCAAGTCCACATACTCAACTATCATTTAGTCTTTCACAATTGCTAACACTCACGCAATACTTATGGGTATGAAGTTTTAATCAGACACAGAGAAAGATAGGGGCTTACAGTTTTGCCTTCCAACCTTTTACCTCAAGGGTAATGTCAACAATAATAGTTTGTGAAACTCACATCCAATTAGCTATATATATCAGGATCTTTCCAACACATAGTGCTTGCCAAAGGATAAAATACAAAAAGGAAGGGTGAAGATCACCATGACTCTTGTATGAAGTATAAGACAAGAATAAAGGTAGGCCCTTCGCAGAGGGAAGCAGAGGTTGTCATGTGTTTTTATGGTTGGATGCACGAATTCTTAATGCAAAAGAATGTCACTTTATATTGCCACTTGTGATATGGACCTTTATTATGCATTCCGTTGCTTTTATTTCTTCCACATCACAAGATCGTATAAAGCTTATTTTCTCCACTCTAATAAATCATACATATTTAGGGAGCAATTTTTATTGCTTGCAACAATGACAACTTACTTGAAGGATCTTACTCAATCCATAGGTAGATATGGTGGACTCTCATGGCAAAACTGGGTTTAAGGATATTTGTAAGCATAAGTAGTATCTCTACTTGGTGCAAAGAATTTGGCTAGCATGAGGGGGAAAGGCAAGCTCAACATGTTGGATGATCCATGACAATATAATTTATTTTAGATGTAAGAAAACATAACCCATTACGTTGTCTTCCTTGTACGACATCGACTTTTTAGCATGTCATATTTTAATGAGTGCTCACAATCATAAAAGATTTCCAAGATAGTATATTTATATGTTAAAACCTCTCTTTCTTTATTACATCCTATTAATTGCAACGATGACCAAAACTATGTTTGTCAACTCTCAACAACTTTTATTCATCATACTCTTCATATGTGAAGTAATTACTCTCCATAAGATCCATATGATCTCTTTATTTGTTTTTATTCTTTCTCTCCCCTTCTTTTTTCTCAAGATCATAGCAAGATGGCAAAGCCCTTGACTCAACACTAATCTTTATTATATATAGCTCATGGACTCGATTAAATAGAAGGATCATAAAGCAAAACTCAAAACTAAATCATACTAAAACTTTATTCTACTAGATCAAGATATTACCAAAAGGATCGAACTTGAAAAATGGTAAATATAAAAAGGTGTGATTGTGATACGATACCGGGGCACTCCCCCAAGCTTGGCAGTTGCCAAGGGGAGTGCCCATACCTGATACTCAGTTCTCCTTTGGTGGTAGTGATGATGGAGTTGTTGATGATGTAGGCTTGTCGTGCATCTTCCAAGGCATAGGCTCACCATCATATAAGGATGATCGAGTCTTCGGGATCCTCGAATCTATAGCCAAACTCATCCTCTTGAATCTATATTCATACTCACAGTTTTGGTTTTGCGGGTCATAGATCTGGGCTTGGAGGTGCTCGATTTTCTCGTGAAGCTTGAAGATGGTCTCCCCAATGTCCTTGGCATCCAACTTGTGATTGTTGGTGAACTCCACGGTCATCATGTGGTTGGCGTCGAGTCCATGTTCCACCATCCCCTGGCACTTGAAAACTTGTTGCTCCATTGCTTCGAGTCTTGTCTCCACGCTTCCGGTCCTCCTTGGTCCCTCAACATCGCGGATGTGCAGCACCCCCTCATGCAACTTAATGGTTTGAGGGTGTTGTAGCACCTCCGTGAGGTAGGGGTTGATGACCCTCTCGAAAGACTTGTCCTTGGGGGCGCTTGAAGACGTCATGGTGATCTAGATCTGTCAGAAAAACAGCTTGAAACAAAGACAGGAGATATTTGCGTGGTATGGTGGTCAAAACCTTCGGGGAGTTATATAATGAATTTTTCCCGACCAAAAGAAGTATCGTGCAAGAAAACGGAGTCCGGAGGACACACGAGGTACCCACGAGGCAGGGGGCGTGCCCTCCACCCTCGTGGATGCCTTGTGTCCTTTCCGGACTGCTTCTTATTTTCCTATTTTCTTAAATATTCCAAAACGGAGAAAAAATGCTATTAGAACTGTTTTGGAGTCGGTTTACTTACCGTACCACATACCTCTTCCTTTTTGGAAGCTGAAACATTCTGGAAGGTGTCCCTTATATACTCCTCCGGGGTTACGGTTTCAATAACATTAGTTTCAACATTTATAGGATTACCTGAGATATAATGTTTGATTCTTTGACCGTTCACCACCCTCGGATTTGTGCCTTCGAAGTTGTTGATTTTTATGGCACCGGAACAATAGACCTCCTCGATAATGTAAGGACCTTCCCATTTAGAGAGGAGTTTTCCTGCAAAAAATCTTAAATGAGAGTTGTATAACAATACATAATCACCTACATTAAACTCACGTTTTTGTATCCTTTTGTCATGCCATCTTTTAACCTTTTCTTTAAATAGCTTGGCATTCTCATAGGCATGGGTTCTCCATTCATCAAGTGAGCTAATGTCAAATAGTCTCTTCTCACTAGCAAGTTTGAAGTCATAGTTGAGCTCTTTAATGGCCCAATATGACTTATGTTCTAGTTCGAGAGGTAAGTGACATGCTTTTCCATAAACCATTTTATACGGAGACATACCCATAGGATTTTTATAAGCATTTCTATAAGCCCATAATGCATCATCAAGTTTCTTTGACCAATTCTTTCTAGATCTATTAACAGTCTTTTGCAAAATTAATGTAAGCTTTCTATTACTCAATTCTACTTGACCACAAGACTGTGGATGATATGGAGATGCAATTCTATGATTAACATCATACTTAGCAAGCATTTTACGAAGAGCACCATGAATAAAATGTGAACCACCATCAGTCATTAAATATCTAGGGACTCCAAACCTCGGAAATACAACTTCTTTAAGCATCTTAATAGAGGTGTTATGATCAGCACTACTAGTTGGAATAGCTTCTACCCACTTAATAACGTAATCAACAGCAACTAAAATATGTGTATACCCATTAGAGGAAGGAAACGGTCCCATATAATCAGAGCCCCAAACATCAAATGGTTCAATAACAAGTGAATAATTCATATGCATTTCTTGACGTCTACTAATATTACCAATTCTTTGACATTCATCACAAGACAAGACAAACTTACGGGCATATTTGAAGATAGTAGGCCAATAAAAATCGGATTGCAATACCTTATGTACAGTTCTATCTCTAGCATGGTGTCCTCCATAAGCCTCGGAGTGACACTTGCGTAGGATCTGTTCCTGTTCATGCTCGGGTACACAACATCTAATGACCCCATCCACTCCTTCTTTATAAAGGTGTGGGTCATCCCAGAAGTAATGTCTTAAATCATAGAAACACTTTTTCTTTTGCTGGTATGTGAAACTAGGTGGTATAAATTTAGCAACAATGTAATTAGCATAATCAGCATACCATGGAGCAGTACGAGAAGCATTTATGACAGCTAATTGTTCATCAGGAAAGCTATCATCAATAGGTAGTGGGTCATCAAGAACATTGTCCAACCTAGACAAGTTGTCTGCAACGGGGTTCTCAGCTCCCTTTCTATCAATAATATGCAAATCAAATTCTTGTAGTAGGAGAACCCAACTAATAAGTCTAGGTTTAGCATCTTTATTTTCCATAAGGTATTTAATAGCAGCATGATCAGTGTGAACAGTTACTTTAGAATCAACAATATAAGGTCTGAACTTATCAGAAGCAAATATAACTGCTAAAAATTCTTTTTTAGTAGTAGCATAATTTCTTTGGGCACTGTCTAGAGTTTTACTAGCATATTGGATAACATTTAATTTCTTATCAACTCTTTGTCCTAGAACAACACCTACAGCATAATCACTAGCATCACACATAATTTCAAAGGGTAAATTCCAAATAGGTGGCTGAACAATGGGTGCAGAAATCTGAGCTTTCTTAAGTATTTCAAATGCTTCTACACAATCATCATCAAAGACAAAAGGAACATCTTTTTGTAAGAGATTAGTCAGAAGGCTGGAAATTTTTGAGAAGTCTTTAATGAACCTCCTATAAAACCCGGCATGACCAAGGAAACTTCTTATACCTTTAATGTCCTTTGGACATGGCATCTTTTCAATCACATCAACTTTAGCTTTATCAACTTCAATACCTCTTTCAGAAATTTTATGCCCCAAGACAATACCTTCATTAACCATAAAGTGGCACTTCTCCCAATTCAAGACAAGATTAGTTTCTTCACATCTCTACAAAACTCGATCAAGGTTGCTTAATCAATCATCAAAAGAAGTTCCATATACGGAAAAATCATCCATGAAAACCTCAACAATCTTTTCACAAAAGTTAGAGAATATAGCAGTCATACATCTTTGAAAGGTAGCAGGTGCATTACATAAACCAAAAGGCATACGTCTATAAGCAAAGGTACCAAAAGGGCAAGTAAAGGAGGTCTTTTCTTGATCCTCTTTTGACACAGGTATTTGAGAGAAACCATAATAACCATCTAGAAAGCAAAAATGTGTATGTTTAGATAATCTTTCTAGCATTTGATCAATAAAAGGTAAAGGGTAATGATCCTTTTTAGTAGCTTTATTTAGTTTGCGGAAATCAATTACCATTCTATAAACTATAACAATTCTTTATGGGATCAGTTCATCTTTATCATTAGGAACAACAGTAATACATCCCTTCTTAGGGACACAATGGACAGGACTTACCCACTGACTATCAGCACTGGGATAAATTATACCTGCCTCCAGAAGCTTTAGTATTTCTTTTCTTACCACTTCTTTCATCTTGGGATTTAACCGTCGTTGCTGATCAACAACCGGTTTAGCGTCTTTCTCCAATTTTATTTTGTGCTGGCATAGAGTGTGACTAATGCCCTTAAGATCATCAAGAGTATATCCAATAGCAGCACGGTGCTTCTTCAGAGTTTTCAATAATTTCTCTTCTTCTTGCTCTGAAAGGTTAGCAGTAATAATCTCTTTTCATCAAGCTAAGCATATTTAAGAGTATCAGGCAATGGTTTAAGCTCAAACACGGGATCACCCTTGGGTGGAGGAGGATCCCCTAGAATTTTGACAGGCAAGTTGTGTTTCAAAATAGGTCCATGTTTAAAGAATACTTCATCTATTTCCCTTCTTTCATTCATAAACATATCATTTTCATGGTCTAGCAAATATTGTTCTAAAGGATCATTAGGAGGCACGGCAATATTTCATCTTTACTAGGAAATTCTTTATCATGGGGTTGTCTATGAAATTTAGCAAAATTCAAATCATGAAACATATCCCCTAAACCAACAGAAACAATATCCTTTTTGCGGTCTATCTTAGCATTAACAGTATTCAAGAAGGGTCTACCAAATATAATGGGACAAAAGTCATATTGTGGGGAACCAAGAAGAATAAAATCAGCAAGATATTTAACTTTCCCACACAAGACTTCAACATCTCTAACAATCCCAATCGGTGAAATAGTATCGCTATTGGCAAGCTTAATTGTAACATCAATACCTTCTAACTCAGCAGGTGCAATATCATACATAATTTCTTCATATAAAGAATGAGGTATTTCACTTGCACTAGCACCCATATCACATAGGCCATGATAGCAATGATATCCTATTTTAACAGAAATAACAGGCATGGCTACAATAGGTCTATGTTTATTTTTAGTATCGGGTCTAGCAATTCTAGCAGCTTCATCATAGAAATAAATAACATGCCCATCAATATTATCAACCAAGAGATCTTTAACCATAGCAATACTAGGTTCAACTTTAATTTTCTCAGAGGGTGTAGGTGTTCTAGTATTACTCCTACGAACCACAGTTGAAGCTTTAGCATGATCCTTTATTCTAGTAGGGAAAGGTGGTTTCTCAATATAAGCGGTAGGAACAATAGGATCAACATTATAAGTGATAGTCTTTTCTTCAACTTTAATAGGTTCAACTACTTTTACTTCAATGGGAGGATGATATTTAATCCACTTCTCCTTAGGGAGATCAACATGAGTAGCAAATGATTCACAAAAAGAAGCTACTATCTCAGAGTCAAGTCCATATTTAGTGCTAAATTCACGAAAAGCATCGGTATCCATAAAATATTTAACACAAACAAACTTAGGTGTTATACCTGAATCCTTACCTTCATCGAGTTCCCAATCTTAAGAGTTGCGTTTAATTCTTTCCAATAAATCCCATCTGAATTCAATAGTCTTCATCATAAAAGAACCAGTACAAGAAGTATCGAGCATGGAGCGATTATTGAGAGAAAGCCGAGCATAAAAAATTTGAATAATAATTCCTCTTGAGAGCTCATGATTGGGGCATGAATATAACATTGACTTAAGCCTCCCCCAATCTTGAACGATGCTTTCTCCTTTGCGACGCCAGAATTTATATATGTAATTACGATCACGATGAACCAGATGCATAGGATAAAATTTCTGATGAAAGTCCAATTTCAATCGGTTGTAGTTCCATGATCCCATATCATCACATAGCCTAAACCATGTCAATGCCTTTCCCTTCAAAGATAAAGGGAATACCTTCTTCTTGATAACATCCTTGGGCATACCTGCAAGCTTAAATAATCCACAAACTTCATCCACATAGATTAAGTGCAAATCGGGATGCAATGTTCCATCTCCTGTAAAAGGATTAGCCAACGGTTTCTCTATTATACCCGAAGGAATTTCAAAGTAAACATTTTCAGTAGGTTCAGTAGGTTGAGGAGCAACTCTTTGCTCTACTGGTAGGGGCAAAGATACCCCGAACAAGCCCCTCAAAGGATTATGTTCCATAATAACAAGTGACAGTAAATTTCAGCACACTATATAAATTTTTCCTTACCAAATTCCACCTACCAAAGGCGCTTCACTCCCCGGCAACGGCGCCAGAAAAGAGTCTTGATGACCCACAAGTATAGGGGGTCTATCGTAGTCCTTTCGATAAGTAAGAGTGTCGAACCCAACATGGAGCAGAAGGAAATGATAAGCAGTTTTCAGTAAGGTGTTCTCTGCAAGCACTGAAATTATCGGTAACAGATAGTTTTGTGATAAGGTAATTTGTAACGGGTAACAAGTAATAAAAGTAAATAAGGTGCAGCAATATGGCCCAATCCTTTTTGTAGCAAAGACTAGCCTGGACAAACTCTTATATAAAGGAAAGCGCTCCCGAGGACACATGGGAATTATCGTCAAGCTACTTTTCATCCGGTTCATATAATTCGCGTTCGGTACTTTGATAATTTGATATGTGGGTGGACTGGTGCTTGGGTACTGCCCTTACTTGGACAAGCATCCCACTTATGATTAACCCCTCTTGCAAGCATCCGCAACTACAAAAGAAGTATTAAGGTAAACCTAACCATAGCATGAAACATATGGATCCAAATCAGCCCCTTACGAAGCAACGCATAAACTAGGGTTTAAGCTTCTGTCACTCTAGCAACCCATCATCTACTTATTACTTCCCAATGCCTTCCCCTAGGCCCAAACAATGGTGAAGTGTCATGTAGTCGACGTTCACATGACACCACTAGAGGAAAGACAACATACATCTCATCAAAATATCGAACGAATACCAAATTCACATGACTAATTATAGCAAGACTTCTCCCATGTCCTCGGGAACAAACGTAACTACTCACAAATCATATTCATGTTCATAATCATAGGGGTATTCATAAGCATAAAGGATCTGAACATATGATCTTCCACCAAATAAACCAACTAGCATCAACTACAGGGAGTAATCAACACTACTAGCAACCCACAGGTACCAATCTGAGGTTTTGGGACAAAGATTGGATACAAGAGATGAACTAGGGTTTGAGATGAGATGGTGTTGGTGAAGATGTTGATGAAGATTGACCCCCTCCCGATGAGAGGATCGATGGTGATGATTTCCCCCTCCCGGAGGGATGTTTCCCTGGCAGAACAACTCCGCCGGAGCCCTAGATTGGTTCCACCAAGGTTCCGCCTCGTGGCGGCGGAGTTTCGTACCGAGGGCTTTCTTATGACTTTTTCCAGGGCGAAAGACTTCATATAGCCAAATATGGGCACCGGAGGCCTGCTGGGGGGCCCACGAGGCAGGGGGTGCGCCCAGGGGGTAGGGCGCGCCCCCACCCTCGTCGATGGTGGGTGCCCCCCTCTGGTGCTTTCTTCACCCAATATTTTATATATATTCCAAAACGGACTTCCTAAAGTTTTAGGACTTTTGGAGTTATGCAGAATAGGTCTCTAATATTTGCTCCTTTTCCAGCCCAGAATTCCAGCTGCCGGCATTCTCCCTCTTCATGTAAAGCTTGTAAAATAAGAGATAATAGGCATAAGTATTGTGACATATGTAATAACAGCCCAAAATGCAATAAATATCGATATAAAAGCATGATGCAAAATGGATGTATCAGTATACATAAATAAGGAAGGGGAGTTTGACAAGAAAGAAAGGTGTAAACTTTGTAGCTTTTTTAATGCTCCAATAATTGGAAAAGGAGTTCCTCATGTGCGAGTTTTGCAATGCTCCAATAATGACTGCTGCAACGCATCTGGGGACCAAGCCCCGTAAATCTCTCCTCGCCCTAATTAATTTCTCACCCCCTCGAATTCGTGCAATTTAGCCATGCCCGTACAACTGATATGATTTTTTACTAAAACCTCAGTGTGTGCCTTTCCACCGTCACCGGGGGCATCATTCGGATGTTGTTGGGTCATGATGCTGGATATATCGGTGGATACATCATTATCGATCTCTCCCATTGCAACGCACAGGCATATGTGCTAGTATCTAATAAAGTGCGGTTAGGACGTTCGGACACACCATTATGCTACGGTGTTCCAGGTGGCGTGAGTTGCGAAACTATTCCGCATTGTTCCAAATGAAGACCAAACTCGTAACTCAAATATTCTCCTCCATGATCAGATCGCAGAAACTTTATTTTCTTGTTACGATGATTTTCCACTTCACTCTGAAATTCTTTGAACTTTTCAAATGTTTCATACTTATGTTTCATCAAGTAGATATACCCATATCTGCTCAAATCATCTGTGAAGGTAAGAAAATAACAATACCTGCCGCAAGCATCAACACTCATCGGACTGTATACATTAGTATGTATTATTTCCAACAAGTCTATTGCTCGCTCCATTGTTCTGGAGAACGGAGTCTTAGTCATCTTGCCCATGAGGCATGGTTCGCAAGCATCAAGTGATTCCAAAAGCCCATCAGAATGGAGTTTCTTCATGCGCTTTACACCAATATGACCTAAACGGCAGTGCCACAAATAAGTTGCACTATCATTATTAAACTTATATCTTTTGGCTTCAATACTATGAACATGTGTATCACTACTATCAAGATTTAGTAAAAATAGACCACTCATCAAGGGTGCATGACCATAAAAGATATTATTCATATAAATAGAACAAACATTATTCTCTGATTTAAATGAATAACCGTCTCGCATCAAACAAGATCTAGATATAATGTTCATGCTCAATGTTGGCACCAAATAACAATTATTCAGGTCTAAAACTAATCTCATAGGTAGATGTAGGGGTAACATGCCGACGGCGATCACATCGACTTTGGAACCATTTCCCACGCGCATCGTCACCTCGTCCTTTGCCAATATTCGCTTAATCCGTAGCCCCTATTTCGAGTTGCAAATATTAGCAACAGAGCCAGTATTGTCGTGGAAACGTCACGGTAGATGTCCTAGTGTGAGGACTTAGTCGTGAGGCCAATGCATCTATGCGGTAGCTTGAAGGGGTTGATTAGAATCAAGATTTAGACAGCTTCGGGCCCCGGGAAACATCATCCGGTAACAACCCTACATGGTGTTTGTGGCTAGGTCTCATTATCGTCATGAGGGAGTCGTTGTAACTCCGGCTCTCCTAGTCGTGTCTAGACTTAATGATTATTCAACCTCCCCCTCTTGGGGTGCCCTGCCCCTCCTTATATATGTTGAAGGGGCGAGTTACATGTAGAGTCCAACTCGGACGTAAGACTTAACTATTCTGTTTTTCTCTCCATGGGTTTTCTCTCCATGGGCTTTCTTTAACGTTTCGAGCTTCTTAACTGTTAACCTACAATCTGACTTACCATCTGGCTTAACTGTCCGGCTTAACTGCCTGGCTTAACTGTCTGACTTAACTATCTGCTTAACTATCTGGCTCATATGACTGTGTCTGCCGGGTTACATAACTATGTCTGCCGGGTACATGACTGTGTCTGCCGGGTTACATGACTGTGTCTACCGGGTTACATGACTGTGTCTGCCGGGTTACCAATGAAAACATCAACTCCTAGCCGGGTCATATCTTCAGCCGGGTCATACCGCGGGGTATATCCCCGACATTAGCCCCCAGTTTAATTTGGATTCATCCATGTTAAACTAATCCTGTAAAACAAACACAAGAACAATTTTGAGAGACTATACTCCGGGTTAAATATCTTTGTAATCTGCCACCTGATCATCCTTAACTCCTTGTTATTTCCTTCTTTGAAAATCTGGGTCAATAAGTCAATTTCATAATCAATTTGCTGACATTGGTTTCTCACAGAGAAAGACTGCGAAGAATAATTCATTTGACTCAGCTCCCAATGCTTAAAAATATTGGTCTTTGAAATACTCATGTGACCTTCAACCGGCTTAAAGATGAAAAACTTCTCGGGTTATAAATAGATAATGCCGAGTTATAATTGTTGCAGACACCCGGTTAATCTGGTTTACTCAAAACTGAGAATTTGAAGATTTTTCTCCCTTATATCCATATTACCTGTAGCCCCCAAGTCTTGAGCAGAAACAAAGTGGTGACTTAAGACTTGCTTCAACATAAATATTGCCACTTTGAAGAAATCCATGTTGTTCATCTCAATCAATAGTAAGGACTGAATACTCCATATACGTAGCCCCCAAGTGTCGGGTTGTCATGCTTGCAGCAACCTGGGACTTGTAATTGCCTTATACTCATAAAAACTTCAACCAGTGTAGCCCCCAAGGGCCAGGTCATTATGCAATAATGAGCAGGGACTTTATAAATATGATCATATAGACTTGAACAACAATGTGTAGCCCCCAAGGGCCGGCTCAGTAAGATAATATTGAGCTGGGACTTTGTATATAATTCATTGATAATAACATCATATGATGTAATCTCCACCATGGGGCTTGAACCCACGTCCATAAGATTAAGAGCCTTGTACTCTACCAACTGAATAGTGGATCTTTCAATATAATGGAGTGAGGCTTGTGTACCTTGAATTTTGGACAGGAGCAATTGGTAGCCTCCAAGGGCCGGATCATTACAATGGGATGAGTCGGGTCTTCAATAAGTTGATCAAAAAATGACTTTACATTAGCCCCCAAGTGCCATGGTGCATGCTGGAAGTGACATGGGACTTGCATATTCGATGTAATCTCAATTTGAATAATGTAGCCCCCAACTGTTGGGTCATAAGCCTGCAGCGACTCGGGACTAATCCTTCCATTGTATAATAAATTATATCCATTGATAAAATAATATCCATTGTGCTGAAGCGACTTTGAAAACCTCAATCGTAATATTGGTTATTGATAACCATAATAAAAATCCAGTAATGTTGGCTATTAAAGATTTGAATAATATAACCCGGTTTGAAAAACCGGTTCCTGTAATATTGAATAGTACTGCTGGTTTAGGATACCTATGCAGTAAGGGTGATAACCCAATCTTTAGAAGCCAAAAACTTCCAAATGTTTATGATTGTCATATATGGCGACTTGTCATCCAAAGTCAAGCCGGGTTAATCGAAATCATATATGTGCTTCAGATATGAACAAAAAGTCTCAAGACAAACCCAAAAGACTGTTTTGAAAAAACTTAAGCAAAAAAGAAAGAAAAATTTGAGGCTTCTGATTTGAATACGATCAGTAAACTGGACCAAAGGGGTTAAGCTAGGATTCGAATATGATCATGTAGCCCCCAGTGGCTTTGGCGTTGCGCCGATCAAGAGGGTACCGATAGCTATGTTCTCTTTGGTTCGAATACGACCTATGTTTGAACAGGAAGCCCCCAAATGACCTTGAGAGGTTTTTAACGACCCTGATTCAAATACGATCCAAGTCGGACCCAAAAGGGGTTAAGCTATGATTCGAATACGATCAAGAAGCCCCCTAGTGAGTTTGGCATTGTGCCGATCAAGAGGGTACCGACAGCTATGTTCTCTTTGGTTCGAATACGACCTATGTTTGAACAGGAAGCCCCCAAGTGACCATATAAACTTTGGCATCGCACCGATCAAGAGGGTACCGACAGCTATGCTCGATGAGAAGGAAGCCCCCAAGTGACCATAATAAGATAAGCCGTAAGGCAGGATACCCATGTTTGAACTGCGCATCATGGCGGCAAGTTCTCTTTGGCAACCTTTAATTTTTCTAAGAGCTCGAATCTTGCAAGAGATTAATTCTTTTTGAATCGTAACTTTAAACCGGATTTGAAAGCTTCAAAACTTTGTGGGATACAGATTATCCTCAAGCCGAATGTTTGAACTACATTTGAGAGCTTAAAAGCTTTGTAAGAGACAAATTTACCTTGAGCCGGATGTTTGAACCGGATTTGAGAGCTTCAAAGATTTGTGGGAGAGAGATGTCTCTTGAACCGGATTTTAAACCGGAATCTTAATTTTGAACCGACAATTTTCTGACGGCCTTTAAATTTTCATCAATATGGCGGTGTCCCCGGAACCGGGTTATCATTCCCTCCAATGACCCAGAGTTCCCGAGTCATGTCATTGTAGCCCCCGAGTCTTAAGACTACTCAAGGAGTTGGCTTTAGACTCTCCATATTTGACCGTGATATGAACCGGCATATAGTTGAACAGCGGAATGCTGGAGTATGTCTGAAGCTGGAGGAAAGGTGGCAAGTTGATGATCCTTGTAATACTCGTTGTATACTCCTGGTATGAGTTATTCAACAAACTCTGTGACATGACGGTCATCTTTGCAATAAACAATTTGTCCTGCATATGAAAATATATAAACCAAAGTAATTGTTTTTTTTTATAGAAACAATAAGTTTCAAGAAAATATACTTAGATGGATATCACCTGATATGTCTTGCCAGAAATTATGAACCGCAGGGTGATGACAATTGCAGAGGAATTAAAGTCAACTGTAGGCAAGTAGGAGATGCTCGCAAGAATTGGCGTGTGCACGTTGAAGAATCCTGTATCTGATCACACCTCCTCTTTTTTTCAGGCAAACTATTCATGGGTCACACCCTTGCCAAATCACCGTCGCTGGTCACAGTTCTACCTAGAAGACCATAGGCATCTCTGTTGATTGTGCCTGTGAGTAGCAGGTTGCGATGATAATACAACTATGAAGTCGCCAAAACCGGATGTCAAAGCAAAGACGGATGATGAATTCTGGTGGTAAGGCTCAGATGGATATAGCACATCTCAATTGTACTAGCTTGTTGCTCCAGTATTTGTCCTCTAGTACTGTAGCCATGTGAATAGTTGATGAAAAGCATTGCTGGTCTTTTGCTTAGTGTGCTCCCAGAACTAATCACATTGGAGGTAGAGGCACTTTGGCGGCTCCCAGTGAACCCGCGGCATCGACCTGGTGGTAGCGGAGGTGGCCTGCCGGCGCAGACAAGGCCGCGGCAACGGAGAGGCTCGCGGCCGAGGCAGGCCGCCGGGGCGACTGAGAGCCCGGTCCGGGACGCAGTCGGTTCGACGGCAGCCATGCTGCAGCAGCGAGGCGGGTTAATGGAGCAGCTCTAAGGCGGGGCGATTCAAGGCACGACAATGGCCGTGGAGGTCCATGCCGAGGTGAGTCGCAGCGGCGGGGCGGCAAGCCGACCCGGGCGACGCAAGAGCCGGGCCGCAGACGGATGATGCAGAACGGGGCGGCACTGCGTAAGTCGGAGCGAAAACACACGGGTGTGGCCTCGTGCAGCAGGAGTCGGACCAGGTCGTAGACGGCCGAAGGCGGGCTGGTCGCAGGGGAAGGCGGAGCCAGTAAGGGCGCTCGTGGCAGAGCCACCGGCAGGGCGGAGGAACCGAGGCGAGACACCACCGCGGCGGCGCGGGGCATGGAACCGGCCGCAGTGAAAGAGGGTTGCGGTGACTACTGGGCAGCACGGCCGGCTCACGGCAAGTACCTCAACAGGAGAGGAGAGGCTGGAACAACGGCTTGATGCAGGTCGGCGCCCACAAGCGAGGCGGCGGCTCACGGCATGGCCAAGGCGAGTCGAAGCAGGTTGCCGCTTGGCGCAGCTGTGGTTGGACGGGCATCAGTCTGCTAGCGGGCGGCTTGGCCACAAAGGAGGCCGGACCAAGGCAAAACGTAGTGGTGGCTTTACTTGATAGCAGGTACCTCGAGCGCGACCGGCGACTCTGCATGGTTGTCTGAGGCCGTATAGGTGGAGATAGGCGACTCTGCAATTTGGAGGCACACGCGGCAGAGTGGGATGGTGATTGGAAGTCGGCGGTGGCTTGTGGGTTGCAGGGCCGCGCTGAGGCGGAGGTGAGGCGGACCGCAACCACGCCGTGTTGCAGCAGAGTTGGGGACGGCTTAGAGTGAATACGACTGGCGAGGATAGTCCGCAGCGGCCCGCGGACGATCGGCTCAAGGTAGAAAAACGCCGGCGGCTTGTAGCAGTGTGGCTTGTAGCGATTCACAGGTCGTGACGTTCGGGGCGGCTCACAGCAGCGTGGCGAAGGTGGTTCTGCGGCAGGGGCAAACGGATTGACTCGCAACAGAGGCGAGAAAAACACACTGCAGCAGAGGAGCTTTGGCGGCTCAGAAGCGTAGCGGCATTTTAACGAGGCCGCCGGTGGGTCATGGCCTCGGTGACTCTCCCGCTGCTGAGGCAGTATGGGGTCGCGGTGAGGGCAGCTCATCCCGGCGCAGGCGACGGCTTGTCAAGTTTGTAAGAGGCAGGAGCTTCGAAGCCGCACCAGCGATGTCAACGACGGTTCTGCGCCGGGCGTGTTGATGATGGTTTAGGGCCAGGTTGCATCCACGACAGAGGCAGTGGACCGCTCCGGGGTGATGAGGCATCAGCGAATTGAAGCAAAGCTGGTGACGAGGTCACGGCTCAACGGAGCCGAGCAGCTGTGACCGTCAGGGTGAAGGATTCGGGTCCGGCTTAGCTATATAAAAACGGAGTGCAGCCATGGTGGCTCAGACGGGGAAGAGGCAGAGTTGTCCTTCGGAGGCAGCCGCGGCAGAGAAAAACGCCGAGCGGAGCCACATGGGTCCATGGCGGCTCTGGAGGTGCCCATGGCTCGAGGCCATCTCGCAGCAGAAGGATGAGGCAGAGGCAGAAACCAGCGCAGAGGTAAGAGGCCAGTACGGCGGATTGTGGCAAGGCCTCGCAATCAGTAATGATGGAGTCTGGCAGGTCGTGGCAATGGCGGCTCAGCGCGTGTCGGTGGAGGCGGGTTGAGGCAGCAGGTGGTCAAAGCTATGGGCATTGCGCGATTGAAGACCAGGCGGAGGAGTGGCCTCGGCAGGAGACGGCGACTCGGAGCAGTACCGCGAAGTGAGATCGTGTCAATCGACTTGAGGCGCGACCACCGCGGCTTTAAAGTAGTCCCAGAGATGGATTGGAGGCAAAGGCGGAACCAGGCCAGCCATGAGTCGTTGTTGTCTTGGTTGATCCACCACCACTAGGTCGTGGCCAGCTTTCCAGGTCGTGGGATTTGCAGGCGAGTTTGCCATAGTTTGTACGTACGCCCTGACCGCTTGACTTGAAACTTGCTATTGAGGTGATGTGTTGACGTATACATATTGATTGCTGCTGCGTGATAACTAGGCATCATGTATGTTAGGAAACAGGCAGCAGAGGCATCCCATAATGGCGGCTTGGAGTCTGGCTTAGCGCAGACTGGTTTAGTAGAGGCGTCTTAACAGCTCGGCGGAGAGATACTTGCAAGGAAAACAACAGCGGAGACTCGCCAGCCACAGAGACCCGTGGCCGAAACCGAGGTGGAGAACAGCGGAATTGGAGGCGTCCGGGTCGTAGTTTGATTAGGAGGCGAATCCGAAAAACTCTTGGACCCACAAAAAATTGCCTTTGTCAATCTTGACCATGGCCTACAGAAACAACTTGCGAAGATAAAGGCTGCTGACGTTACATCAGCTGTCCGGCGATGAATTTTCCCTGGGTTAACTCGGAGCCGAGGTAGCGTGACGAAAGAAAAAGAAAATCTCAAGAGCCAATCCGGGTTATGACAGCGGCTTGACTTGCAACCAACTAGTCTTCATCCGGAAAATTGTAAACTTCTTGATCCCTGAGAGAGAGATCCCTCCAAGAACTCAACACCACCGTGCGTGGGCCCCATGGTGGGTGCCAACTGTCGTGGAAATGTCACGGCAGATGTCCTAGTGTGAGGACTTAGTCGTGAGGCCAACGCATCTATGCGGTAGCTTGAAGGGGTTGGTCGGAATCGAGAAACGCAACACGCAAGACGAAGATTTAGATAGCTTCGGGCCCCGGGAAACATCATCCAGTAACAACCCTACATGCTGTTTGTGGCTAGGTCTCATTATCGTCATGAGGGAGTCACCATAACTCCGGCTCTCCTAGTCATGTCTAGACTTAATGATTATTCAACCTCCCCCTCTTGGGGTGCCCTGTCCCTCCTTATATCTGTTGAAGGGGCGGGTTACATGTAGAGTCCAACTCGGACTTAAGACTTAACTATTCTGTTTTTCTCTCCATGGGCTTTCTTTAACGTTTCGAGCTTCTTAAGTGTTAACCTACAATCTGACTTACCATCTGGCTTAACTGTCTGGCTTAACTGTCTAGCTTAACTGTCTGACTTAATTGTCTGCTTAACTATCTGGCTCATATGACTGTGTCTGCCGGGTTACATGACTGTGTCTACCGGGTTACATGATTGTGTCTCCCGGGTTACATGCCTGTGTCTGCCGGGTTACCAATGAAAACATCAACTCCTAGTCGGGTCATATCTTCAGTCGGGTCATACCGCAGGGTATATCCCCGACAAGTATCTAACACCCAGGCGCTACTGCGAGCATTAGTAAGGTACACATCAATAACATGTATATCAAATATACCTTTCACTTTGCCATCCTTCTTCTCTGCCAAATATTCAGGACAGTTCTGCTTCCAATGACCAGTCCCTTTGCAGTAGAAGCACTCATTCTCAGGCTTAGGTCCAGACTTGGGCTTCTTCACTTGAGCAGCAACTTTTTTGTCGTTCTTCTTGAAGTTCCCCTTCTTCCCTTTACCCTTTTTCTTGAAACTAGTGGTTTTGTTGACCATCAACACTTGATACTCCTTCTTGATTTCTACCTCCGCAGCCTTTAGCATTGCGAAGAGCTCGGGAATCGTCTTATCCATCCCTTGCATATTATAGTTCATCATGAAGCTCTTGTAGCTTGGTGGCAGAGATTGAAGAACTCTGTCAATGACACTATCAACTGGAAGATTAACTCCCAGCTGAGTCAAGTGATTGTGGTACCCAGACATTCTGAGTATATGCTCACTGACAGAACTATTCTCCTCCATTTTGCAGCTGTAGAACTTATTGGAGACTTCATATCACTCAATCCGGCATATGCTTGAAATATTAACTTCAACTCCTGGAACATCTCATATGCTCCATGACGTTCAAAACGTCGTTGAAGTCCCGGTTCTAAGCCGTAAAGCATGGCACACTGAACTATCGATTAGTCGCCAGCTTTGCTCTGTCAGGTGTTCATAACATCTGGTGTTGCTCCAGCAGCGGGTTTGGCACCTAGCGGTGCATCCAGGAATTAAGTCTTCTATGCAGGAATGAGGATAATCCTCAAGTTACGGACCCAGTACGTGTAATTGCTACCATCATCTTTCAACTTAGCTTCTCTAGGAACGCATTAAAATTCAATGGAACAACAGCACGGGCCATTTATCTACAACAACATAGACATGCAAAATACTATTAGGTACTAAGTTCATGATAAATTAAAGTTCAATTAATCATATTACTTAAGAACTCGCACTTAGATAGATATCCCTCTAATCATCTAAGTGATCACGTGATCCATATCAACTAAACCATGTCCGATCATCACGTGAGATGGAGTAGTTTTCAATGGTTAACATCACTATGTTGATCATATCTACTATATGATTCACGCCCGACCTTTCGGTCTCAGTGTTCCGAGGCCCACTATAAAAAAAGACACATCCGTGACATTTTGGGCCGAATGAAAAAAAATTCTGTCATACTTATGACACTTCTATGACAATAATTGTGACAAAACCCGGTATCATCATAGATGTGGTGGGGTCCTACTTCTATGACAAAAAATCATGATAGAAAATGGGCTTTTCGTCCTGGGCAGGCCGGTGACGCGGCTGCATGACATTCTTTGGGCCGTCCATGACAGAAAAACCGTGGTAGAAGCGAGGGCGAGGAAAATATCGGGGTGTTCCCGGTTACGGTGGGTGGTCGGGGCCGAGCGATGCGCGTTTCTCTCGTACACGCATGCGCATGGGTGCGAGGCGTTGGGCTCTATCTGAACCCGAGCAAGGCGTTGGGCTCTAACTGAACCCGAGCGATTGCACTGCAGGCTACGTGGATGAACAGTAACTCGTGGAGGGGTGGTTGAATAGGAGCCCGTGGAGAGGGCTGGTTGAACAGTAGCCGGTGGAGTAGCGCACGGTGGACACTGGATGAACAGGAGCCCGTGGATGAACAGTCATAGGTGGAGGCTGGAGGAGGTCGACGGTGGATGAACAGTAGCCCGTGGAGGCTGGAGGGGGTCGATGGTGGAGATGAACAGTATCCCGTGGAGTCCCGTTTTGCGGTACGCCACACCCCTCCCGATGAATAGGACCCCTGTTTCGACCATAGCGCTCCAACACAAGTTTGTTTCCTCTTTTTTGCAGTATGCCACACCCCTCCCGATCAACAGGACACCCGTTTCGACCGTAGGAGGACCGTTTCCTCTGTTTTGCGGTATGCCAGACCCCTCCCGATGAACAGGATCCCGTTTTGAACGTGGCCGGTCGAACACAAGGTCGTTTCCTCCGTTCTGCGGTACCCCCAGGCCTCATTTCCATCGGCTGTTCTGTCCAAGCCCTCCCGATGAACACGATGACGCATTCCGTTCCGACCCAGCCGGTTGGCTCCCCATGAACATGACGATGATGCAGTTTCTCTGTTCTGACCCAGCCATGTACACGCGCCCTGGCCGTACGTATGCGTGAGTAGGCGTTCGAGACCCTGCCCGTATGTACGTATGTGGCCGTATTTTCTTTCTTGCACACTGGCCGTTCTATGTACGTGTACATGCTACCTACGCGCCTCTACTACGACACGTGCGCGCCTCTACATCGACTAGTATGTATGTACACATTTGCGACCAGAATGACAACGCTACGTATGCTTCAACCAGGTGGGTCCCGACTTTCAGGCACTTCCTTGTGTGCGAAGATGTAGCTGGTGGGTCCCAGCAGTCAGGGAGGCGAATCATTTATTTTTGCCCGGACGCACTTCCTTGCGTGTGAAGATGTAGCTGGTGGGTCCCAGCAGTCAGGGGGAAATGTTTTTTTTTGCGAAATACGATGGCCCGTCTGATGGGTCCCCGCTGTTAGGTGGAGGAATAATTATTTTGCGCGTAATAAGGAGGCACTTCCTTGCTGCGGTTGTGGACCCAGTTGTCAGCCTCTCCATGTACAGTCCACGTCCAATGGAAGCCGTTCCTTGACCATGTTGACCACGCCGCGCCAAGAGCACCAGGGCGGTGGACGACGGCGAGGCCTAGGAAGGGGACGACGCGGAGCCAGGGAAGACGCGGCAGTGGAAGCCTGCGCTGAGAGGAGTACGAGGGTTCACTGGTTCGGCTGCGGTGTGAGGCTGCCGTTGCCACAGGGCCTGGCCAGCGGTGGGAATAGTAGGGGGCGGTGAGGCCTCCGCGGCAGCACTGCCGTCCACGGGAGGCAGGAGCATGCGGCACGGCCGGCGCTACTTTGGGCAGCTGGAGCAAGAACACCGGAGGTTGAAGAAGCACTACGACCATTGGATGGACATCGTACGGTCACTAGAGCTAGAATCGTTCATATTGACTAAGTTTACAAAGCACCCCGTCCCCGCCAACTTAGTAGGCCCACAAGTCAGCCACCCACCAAGGTGGGTCCCAACTAGCAGGGGGGTATTCATTTTTTTGTGCGTAATAAGGAGGCACTTCCGGTGTGTCCGAGCTGACAGCGGGGGGAACGTTTTTTCGCGAAATACGATGGCCCGTCTGGTGGGTCCCAGCAGTCAGGGGGAAACGTTTTTTTTTCACCAAATATGGTGGCACGTCCGGTGGGTCCCTGCCGTCAGGTGGAGGAATAATAATTTTTCGCGTGATAAGGAGGCGCTTCCTTGCGGCTGCTGTGGACCCAGCTGTCAGCCTCTCCATGTATAGTACTCTTCTGATGGAAGTCGTTCCTTGACCATGTTGACCACGCCGCGCCAAGAGCACCAGGGCGGTGGACGATGGCAAGGCCTAGGAAGGGGATGATGCGGAGCCAGGGAAGATGCGGCAGTGGATGCCCATGCGTAGAGGAGTATGAGGGTTCACTGGTTCGCTGCGCCGTGAGTCTGCCGTCGCCGCAGAATAACAAGTGGTGTGGGTGAGTAGAGGGATGGCCTGGCCAGCGGTGGGAGTAGTAGGGGGAGGCGAGGCCTCCGCCGCATCGCAGCAGGCCACGGGAGGCAGGAGCACGAGGCATGACCGGTGCTAGTTTGGGAGGCTGGAGCAAGAAGACCAGAGGTTGAAGAAGCACTACGGCCGTTTGATGGACATCGTACGGTCACTGGAGCTAGAATCGTGTATATTGACTAAGTTGACAAAGCCCTCCGTACCCGTCAACTTAGTAGGCCCACAAGTCAGCCTGTCACTATACTAGGTCCCAGCTAGCAGGGGGAGTATTCATTTTTTGTGCGTAATAAGGAGGCACTTCCTTGCGTGCGAAGATATAGCTGGTGGGTCCAAGCTGTCAGCGGCGGTAACGTTTTTTTCGCAAAATACAGAGGCCCTTTTGGTGGGTCCCAGATGTCAGGTGGAGGAATCATTATTTTGCGCGTAATAAGGAGGCATTTCCTTGTGTGCGGCCGTGGACCCAGCTGTCAGCCTCTCCACGTACAGTCCACTTCAGATGCATGTCGGTCGTTGACCACGTTGACCAGGCCGCGCCGAGAGCACCAGGGCGATGGACGACAGCGAGGCCTAGGAAGGGAACAACACAGAGGCAGGGAAGACTCGGTAGTTGTTTCCCACGCGGAGGAGAGTACGACTGTACGAGGGTTTACTGGTTCGTCTGTCGTCGCCGGCGAATAACAGCAGGTGTGGGTGAGTAGAGGGATGGCTAGGCCAGCGATGTGAGTACGGTGGGGCGGTGAGGCCTGCGCGACAGCACAACCGGCCACGGGGAGGAAAGAGCAGGCAGTCCCGTCGGCGCTTGTTTGAGCGGCTGGAGCAGGAAGAGTAGAGATTGAAGAAGCACGCCGGTCGTTGGATGGACATCCAACAGTCACTGTTTGTGCGTCAGCCTTTTTTTAGGAAAGCCTCAAATCTGTGGAAAACATCATACAACCCATCTGCCATTATGTCTAATAACCTACAACCCATTTGCTAATTCTTAAGGTTTTTTGGAGCCCATATTCTTTTTGTTAGCATTACAGCCCATATTGTGGCCACGGTGAAAAAATTATACGAAATTTTGCATATTTCGGTGCGGTCCGAACTGTTTTTAATCCCGAAATTTCGAGTCACATTCAAACTGATTTTAAAATAAATATATATCAATATAAAATCCAACAAATTTTCCACGCATAAAAATCAATGCAATTTAAAATCTTGAAATGAAAAATAAATAAATTTGAAACTAATTGCCAGTTTGATGTGTTTTAAAAATGTACAACCCATTTCTCATTACTGATAGGCCATTTTCTCGGCCAGCCGAATGAAGCTCTCCTCATCTTGAAAGATTTGTAGCCCAACAGGCCTGACAAAGCGACTTACTTGTTAAATCACAAAAAAAACTGGGCCATGGCCATGGACCCAGCTGTCAGCCTCTCCACGTATAGTACTCTTCCGATGGAAGTCGGTCGTTGACCACATTGACCACGCCACGCCAAGAGCACCAAGGCGGTGGACGACGGCGAGGCCTAGGAAGGGGACGACGCGGAGCCGGGGAAGACGTGGCAGTGGATGCCCACGCGGAGAGGAGTACGAGGGTTCACTTGTTCGGCTGCGGTGTGAGGCTGCCGTCGCCGCAGAATAACAGGGGGCGTGGGTGAGTAGAGGGATGCCATGGCTAGCGGTGGGAGTAGTAGGGGGCGGTGAGGCCTCCGTGGCATCACAACCGGCTATGGGAAGTAGGAGCATGCGGCACGACCGGCATTGGTTTGGGCGGCTGGAGCAAGAAGACTAGAGGTTGAAGAAGCACTACTGCCGTTGGACGAACATCGTATGGTAACTGGAGCTAGAATCGTTCATATTGACTAAGTTGACAAAGCCCTCCATCCCCGTCAACTTGGTAGGCCCACAAATCAGCCTCCCACGATGTTGGGTTCCAGCTGGCAGGGGGAGTATTCATTTTTTTGTGCGTAATAAGGAGGCACTTCCTTGCGTGCGAAGATATAGCCGGTAAAGAGACGTTGCTGAGTTTCAGAAACAAGAGAGACGTGCTCCTGTAGCTAGTTCGAATCCAAACCTAGACTATGACTATATATGGTGCTATGCTACTCTGCAAGTAATGAAACTGACATATCCAACATTCGCTTCTCCTCTTCTCTACTTACTCTGCCTAGCATCAGAAGCTCTGGCCACAGCAACCATGTCTGCTGGCTGCTCGTCCACCTGCTCTTCAGTAGGCAACAACCAAATATGTGCCAAGTCGCCACCCGTACCATCGCATGTGGGTCTCAGCACACCCCCGCCGGCACACGCACCGCAGCCGGTTGCTCATCGCAACCCGATGCCGTTGGTGTGGTGCCATTGCTGCAAATCACGCAGAGTCATCCGTCACGTCTCAACCACAATCCTCAACCCTGGCCGAGTCTTCTACAAATGCCCGAATCATGGGGTAATAATATGTTTAAGTGTTGTTCTGCTGCTTTCAGTTGCTGATTTTTTTAATAGTTTGGTTGATGATCTTCCAATTTGATTCATGCAGAAAAGGAAAGATTCGTGTGATTTGTACTTCTGGGAAGTTGCTGATGTGGGGGAGTGCAACTATGCTGATTATTTGGTTAGCCGAGGAATCCCAATACCAGCAGGTTGGGGTGTTGGACAAGTAACTGAAGGAACGGCAGAAGAGGAAGATGTAGAGCAGAAGGTTAAAGATGTAGTTCCTCTGATCATGGCCAAGCAACAGCTGATGAATGGCCTTGACAGCAATGAGGAGATGAAAGAGCTTGTGAAGATAATGGGCAAAATCGATGTGCTATGTAGGATGATTGTCTCTTTATTTACAATGTATGTAGCACTCGTGATGTATTCAGTGGCTATGACATGAGCACTTTGCTGAAACTAGTAATGAATGAATACTGTGTAGCAGGCTGGGCGTAGTGTCGTGAACATCTAATGATTTCTATTAACGGAAATCAGGGGGTATCCCCTTTTGCTCATAACTAAATAAATAGCAGAGGCCCTTTTGGTAATAAATAAATAAATTAGCAGAGGCCTTGTCGGGTCAGCTTTGTTCTCATTCGAAGACGTCGAGCAAATTGCAGTCCAACAGCAAACTATGTCATCAAATTCAAGTTTCACAGCCAAATATGAGTACAACTAAACAACAATGTCATCATGTTTTAGTCGTCATACAATCACCAAACACAAATCAGCATACATAACAAGTGATGTTCTCACAGGAAAATACTAAACAACATGTTCATCAGGTTTCAGTTGTCATAGCAAACACAATTTCACATAGTAGATAAAAAACGTCTTCTGACAGGCAAATACGACAAAAGCAATGTAATCATCATCCGCAGCAGCAGCGTCAACATCTTCGCCATGTGTATCAGTCTGAATCATAATTCCCCATGGTGTCATCTTCTTCTTCGTCCTCAACGTCCTCGAACGTTGGCTTCTTCTTGATCAACTCTTGTATGTCCACAGCACGACAGGCAATCTTTTCACCGGCGTCATTGACGTGATGGTTCTCAAAGATATTAGGAACATCTGTGTTATCTTGTACATCAGGAGCAGTGTAAGCATCATCTTGTTGTGCAACTTCATTAAACGAATTCCTCTGCTCAAACCTTTGCAATACTCTCCAGTCATCGCTACATGCAAATGTGTCTTCCAAGAAAAATATATGTGTTGCTTGATTTGCCAAAACAAAAGGCTCGTTGGTCTGGTACGCCACCTTGACATTGATGGATTTGAAATAACCATTAGCTCTGGGTTTTGCGATCCTGGAAAACAGGTTATACCAATGACAACACAACAGAACCACACACCGATGATCCTCGAAACTGGAGATATACTGCAAGTGAACAATGTATGTTATGTTAGCATACATTTCAGTTGTCTCTTTGTCATACGTATTCGTGTTCATGATGGCACTGTTTTGTGTCTTCCTGCCTTTGTCTCGTGCAAGGGTGTTGTAGCGCACATCTCCAACAACGCAAGATTCATAATGTCTTACCCGAGTATCAGGACCCATTGCTAGTGAGTAAAGGGCATCATCAACTGCCTGCCCATCCTCCCGCATCTTCTTAACCTATGGTTAGAAAATAGACAAGCTGATCATCTTATGTACTCAATATATTAAAAAAAACTGACAGTGCAATTCAAAAGCTTACATGGCTCTTTAACCATTTCGCAAATCCTGCCATAACCAGTTTGTCAATGTTTCTTAGATTTTGCGTCAGTAACTCCTTTTTGTAGATGCTGCACAACATAGTGATCGTGTCAAACATCTAAATATATAAGAATGTGCTGCAAGTTTAGTAGATTACGATGTATAAGCTGCAGTACTTAGCACTTACTTGATATAAGGTAGTATCTCAGGACAGTTATTCAACACATACCAAACCATTTTGTCCAAATCTTTAGGTTTGTCCTCTTGTCGACTCTTCCGTGTAACTCGAACAGAATAGTCGAAAACATTGAGCCCGAGATTGTCTTCATCCACCTCTTTGCTAAGCTGATCAGCTGTTTCAATGTATTTTGAGCAGAATGTCAACGCTTCTGTAGCAATGTAGGCCTCTGCAATGGAACCCTCGGGTCTAGCTCTGTTCCTAACATAGCCCTTGAAAGTGCCTAGCCGCCTTTCAATAGGGTACATCCAGCCATACTGTACTGGACCTCTAAGTAGTGCCTCATCAGGTAGATGAACAGCCAAATGCACCATCACATCAAAGAAGGCTGGAGGATATATCTTCTCAAGGTCGCATAGGATAGTTGGTATCTTGTCTCTAAGACGCTCCAAAGCATCTATCCTGATATTTCTACTGCAGAGTTCCCTGAAGAATTGTCCCAACTCTGCAACTGCTCTGTATAAGTCAGGGCGGCCCAATCCTCTAAGGATAACAGGTAAAACCCTTTGAAGTAGGACGTGGCAGTCATGAGTTTTCAACCCTTGTACCTTGTTTCCATCTGCACTGACTCTCCTTTCAGGGTTGGAAGCAAATCCATGTGGGAATCTCACACGTGACAGGACCTCGCAGAATTCTTTTCTTTTTACCTTGTCCAAGACGTACACAGCTGGTGCCATATCCCGTGGTTTACCTTCATCTTGCACCTGCAAATCCTGTCTGATACCCAGGTGTGTCAAATCAATCCTAGATTTTAAGGTATCTTTCGTCTTGCCTTCAATATTAAGAAGTGTGCCGATAATGCTGTCACATATATTTTTCTCGATGTGCATCACATCAAGATTATGCCGCAGATCCAAATCTTTCCAATACTCCAAGTCCCACAAAGTGGACCTGCGGGTAAACAATAATCTCTCTTCTGCCCTGCCACGCTTCCTTTTCCCGCTACCATTATCAGGATGGTTTCCTGGTGTAATATGCCTGACCTTCTCTAATTCCACTTGCAACTCATCGGCGGTGAGCCTCTTTGGCGCATCACGGTTTTCATGCTTTGCATTGAACACATGTCTTCAGTATTTTCTAGGATGCGGCTTGTCCTTGGCAAGGAAACGGCGGTGTCCAATGTAACAGATCTTGCTAAGTATTGCGTATGACAGCGGATTCCTGTCACAGCGAACACATGCATTGTAACCATGTGTCGTTCGCCCTGACATAGTGCCCAAAGCCGGATAATCATGGATGCACCAAATTATAACAGCACGCAGAAAGAAATCAGCTGGTGGGCTGCTATATAGGTCTCGAGTGAGAACACCCCTCCATAGCTGTTGAAGTTCCTCCACAAGAGGCTCCATGAACAAATCAAAATCCTTTCCAGGACTTTTTGGACCTGGGATGAGCAAGGCCATCATGTAGTTTGATTCTTTGGTGCAGACATTTGGAGGCATGTTGTAAGGGATAACAAGCACTGGCCACATGCTATATGTGGCGCTCTGGTGGCCAAATGGGTTAAATCCATCTGAAGCTAAGCCAAGTCTAATGTTTCTCGGGTCAGCAGCAAACTTTTCGTGCTTTCTGATTGAAGCTTTTCCACTCACTACCATGTGATGGATGGCTCATTACATTCTGATCTCTGTACTCCTGGTTCCTAGAATGCCACAGTACATCCTCTCTTGTTTCAGCATCATGAAACAACCTCTGCAATCTTGGTGTAATTGGAAAATGTCTCAGAACATTATGAGGAATCCTCTTCACAGCATCGCCATCTTTCCATCTTGATGATTTGCATTTCGGGCATTCACTTAAGTTGGCATAATCCTTCCGGAACAGAACACAATTATTCTTACAAACATGGATCATATCATATCCAATTCCAACTGCACGAAGGAAATTCTTCATTTTACTGTAGGTGTGTGGCAGCTCAGACGCATCTGGGAAAGCTTTGCGGAAAGCAGCCAACATCGCATCGAATGATTTGTTGGTCATCCGCTCAGATGTCTTCACCTGAAGAAAGGTGACCATAGCTGAGAATACTGACAGCTTATTTCCTGGGGTGACAGCCACGTTGCATTGTTCCAACATGCGGGCCCACCGTTTTTCTTCTGCAGGTGAAAGTTCACGGAATGCACGAGCATTTCGTAGCATTGTTTCAATGTTGGTCAAACTCACTGGCTCCGCCACCACCTCCTCCTCCTCCTCTTCCACCTGAGCATCAGGCAGATCAAGATGGTGATCTGCTGCTTCCACGTAGTCAATAACATTGACGTTCACAGCTTCACCATGATGAACCCACCTAGTATATGTGACCGACATCCCATACAAGTGTAGATGATTTTGCACAGTTGACTGGGGTCTTGTAACTGAATTCATACAACTGCTACACGGGCAGAGCACATCTGATTTCGGACCACCGTACTCAGCTCTGATAAAGTTCATGAAGTTTTCAACCCCCTCGACATATGCAGCGGAGAATCTTCGAGCAGAAGTTATCCAAGTCATGTCCATCTGTTAGACATACAAATTAGTTCTTCTACTAGATATTACAGGAAAAACATATATGCTTTTTTATGAAGTATAGAAGAAAATACCTAGGTCGATGTCTAAAGCTATGGCAAGATATTTGGACGAGCAGATCTAAGTAACGAAATATATGTAAAGCTAATTCAGCAAACAGATTTGAGTCCTAAATTATGGCAGGTTGTTTCAGCAGTCAATGAGGTCGAGCACACAGCCATTGAACTATCGAAAGCCATCGCAGCAACAAAGATCGAGTACAAAACGGTGTAGAGCTATTTCACCCAACAGATTAGCTACTAGACCATGGCAATCTACGTCACAATAAATATGTGGCAGGATATTTTAGCAACTAATCGGCCTTGGCATGCCATCTCAGCTAAGCAGATTGAGTGCAGAACAGGGCAAGGAAGCTTCTTAAGTAGAGCATATTGATTGTAAACTACTTCGGCAAACAGTGAGATTAACAGCGTCTATCAGCTAACATTCAGCGCTACACCGACATGCACGGGGCCTCAGTCTAGAATGCGCGTACCGTGGGAGAAGCTGACCACCGTGTGTCTCCACACAAACATCGCTAGTGGTGGCGGCGCTGACCGCCATGCGCCTCCACAAGAACGTCGCCAGCGGTGGCGGCACAGCTAGAGGACGGCAGTCTACGAGAGCGTACTGTGGGAGTGAGAGGATCCTCGTGCGTCCCCTCGACGAACCGCAGTGCCGACTTATCGGCGTGGCGGGGAGGGCGGCTTTGGCGGAGCGAATGGAGTGGAGGGGGACGGGGGGGTTGGGGAATATTACTGGCTACTTAACCGAAGGGCGGTTGAATCTAGGATTTGGGGGGAATTTTTGGGTGGGGGAAGGATTTTCGCGCGGTGGGCGGGGGGAGTTTGGCGCATGGTCGGTTTCTCCAAGTGCAGTCCCATGTGTTAGTGAAGAGGCAAGCTGAAGCGCGTTCTGTTTGCGTGAGCCGTGTGCAGGACCGAACGTGTGTGGGGTGCAATGCGACCGCGACAGGGGTGTTGTGAGTGTACCGCCTTTTTCCTTTTAAACTAGGTGCTTCTCCCCCTCAAAAAAAACTTGTTGCTTCACGCGATCCATCGATACTACCACTAGTAATCCGGTAATCCCGACTAAAACGGCGCGGCCGGGTCTTTTCCCACGTGATATGCTGGGAGGTTGGCTTAGTTGGGTTTTTTAGGACAAGTAATGCTACACCTATGTAGTCCCAGTTACGTAATTAACATAATGTGAAACGTGTGAGCTGTTGATTATAGATTGGGGGAGGGAGGGGCCCACCAGCCACCACCATGAAAATCAAGGGAGGAGAGAGAGGCAATTTACGTTAACCCTTTCGTAGGTTCTCGTAGATGTAGAAAGATGTGAAATGCGTGAATGTGCATTTGCAGATAAGGCCTTCCCTCGTTCATCCTTTTCTCCCACCAGATCTTGATCTTCCGTGCAATGCACGAGCATCTTGCTAGTACTCCTACAATATACTATATTATTGTGAAAGTTCATATACACCGGCCGAGATTAATGCAAACACGGCAGATTTTCATTACATTTCGAACTTTTATAGGACAGAAAAATAAAAGAAACCCGACCCTAAACATATTCTACGGCGGTGACCGATGTCCTCCATCTGCGATATCCATGTACGGGGGCGGGGTTCAAGACCCGCGAAGTGAAGGTGCGGTCTCTGGCAAGGAAAAGTAGAACACGGGAGACGGACCGACCAGTTGGCACACCATGCCCTGCCGCCTCCCATACCCTACTCATCCTCTGAGGAGTCCCCGACCTCGGTGGTGCCGGATGTTGGACGGCGGCAAGTAGGACGCATGGCTGACGGTGCTCCCGTTGTCGGCCGCCAGTGTGGCCACCGCTTGTGCGGCGACTTGAGCGAGGGCGGCGACCTCGAGCTCCATACCCGAATACAAGCTCTCACGTAGAGCGTTCGCGCTTGCGGTCATGGCGGATGTGGTGCCAGGTAGGAGGACGATGCGCTATGGTGTGGAGGTTAGCTGGGCATTGCCGCTTTAAGTAGCGCATTTCGGTGAGGCCAAGCATCCTGGTGCGTCATTAAGTCGCCGGAGTTGGTTCCTCGGGCACCGAGCCTCTTAACGACGGCATACGGACGGATGGCATGAATGCGGACAGTTGGCGCCGGCTGGGAACGCACCGCGCGACGGTGCAAGGCACGAGTGTTTTTGGTGTGCCAGGGTAGTCAGCTGCGGTCGTGGCAACATTGGAGATGCCCTTTGCTCACATGCGATCAACACATGTCATTGAAAAAGCAAGACGACCTGGCATGGTCTCAGGTCCTAAGGATGCAGGCGCGCTACACCACTCCGCGGACGCGTCCCAGTGCCCCGTGCATCCTCGACGAGTCAGGTGTTGGGGTGTGTTTGGATTGTGGCCAAAGTGCACCTTAGCAAAATTTTTGTCATGACCCAAAGATTGGTCTTTGTTTGGATGGTTGCCATTTTTTTTGGCATGCCCATGAACTCTAGCCAACTCTAGTTCATTTTTCTTGCCGATGTCGTCCAAATCATGGGCAACCAAAACCTCAACCAAAATTTTGGCTACCCAATGCTTTGATGGGGCAACCTTGGGCACAAACCAAACATACTGTTGGTCGTGCCACAACACTAACGCCACCCTCGGCACACTGAAACCGACCGTGTCTAGCGACGATGAGCATGTCGCTCACGGCGGTCGCCGTCTCCATAGGCGGTGCTGGAGCTGCGCCACGTTGTTGGCCCCCATGACCCACATGAACGGTTGCCGGTGGCAAGGAGGTCGTGGGTCAGCTCCTCCATTGGACTAGTTTGCGTACATCGTCCCGACAGGTGTGCCCCCACATGTCGGTTTCCCTGTTTTCCCGGCCATATTCGAGCGTCAGTGCTCCACGTTGCGCATTAGGCCTTTCACTATGTAGGACAAGAGAGACAACTTATTGTTTATTTGAGCCATTCAAGTATAATCATGTGGCGTTTGCTTATTTCTCATTCCTCTCCAACCCTCTTCTCCATCGATCATGTCGCCCTCCGGTCGAGTCCATCCTCCCGCATGCCTCATTTGAACATTCCGCCGAGTATCATTCGCATGTGGGCCTAGACCATGCTTGTATTTCCAATGTTTATTTGTAATTTGTCTGACATGCATACAAACAAACGGTTCGTTTGAAGTTTCACTTTGCCTCCACTACGTGTCGCTTCGCGTCTTAGTTTTGACATCCCATTCGGTTCATGCCCCGACACATGTTGACGAGATCGATTGATGTTCAGAGATCAATTGCGTGTCGTGCAAGGAGATAAAGGTTTGGTCTGTTTCTATGATAGAAATGACCCGCGGGGGGGTCTGTGGGGATCAGAGGGAGTATATTGTACGTTCATAAGCGAAACGAACGTATTGTACCCACCCTAGTCCTCTTTCAATCGATCTCCGGACCCCGAGATGAAATCGAGAGAGAACGAGTGGGGGCATGTGTGATACCTAAGGCGGATTCAAAATTTTGAACCGGTGATCATAGCATCCGCAAATCATATATAAAGGGTATTCAATGTTCGTTTCGTTTTTGAACGTACAATATACTCCCTCCTATCCTTTCTAGTTTACATATAAGTTTTATGTGTAGTCAAAGTATCTCTACTTTGATAAAAAAAGTATCAACATTCAACAACGCCCAATCAATATTGTTAGATTCGTACGTACTCCTAGATTTGTACTCGAGATGGTTTCCAATTTGTTTTCAACCACGTGAATGTGCTTGTTCTCGCGCATGCTCTTCCTACTAGGATTTCGCCACGTATAGCCAGTCCAATAGTAACTTTTTTAAGCTCCCTGTCCAATAGTACTAGTGGAGTACTGACAACATCTGTACTAGAGTATGCAGTGCTCATAGTTGTACTCCCTCCTTCCATTTATATAGGGCCTATGTGGAGGAGAGAGATGTGAAAAAGTAAGGGGAGTGAGCTCTCATGCAAGAGCCTAGCTATATACGCATTCCTAGTTAAATACGTACAATAAATATGAAGAAAGAGATGGAGAGGAGATGGAAAAAAGTAATAATACAATAGCCAACCTTATAATTTTTTTGCGGGAAATAGCCAACCTTATAGCCCACACTACTGTATGAGTGCATATAATAGATGATGGCTATAGATGACATGGCAGTTCCTTATAGCCATCGACTGGCTATATTATTAACCATGCTCTAATGCATTTTTCAAAACCGCATTTGACTATTGACAAGATTAATAGTACATGAGATGTATAATGTGAAAATTATATCATTGGAAGCTCCTTTCACATACGTATCCCTGCCTTACCCTCCCTTTCGGTCACTTACTAGCGGACCCCATGCTTGCTAGGCCCGGCATGTCAGTTACTCAATGGGTTCGGCCACATCAGGGGATCCTCATCCGTAGTATACTCCCTCTGTTTTTATTTACTCCGCATAAAATGACGCGGGCGGGGGAGGGGGAGGGACGTCGGTTTGCTCTCAACTGCGGTCCCACAAGCGAGCGAAAATGCAAGACGAAGCGCGTTCCATTCGGTGAGCGACGTGGAGGGTCCAGTGTGTCGGGCTGCAATACGAACGCGACAAGAGCGATGTACAGTCAAAACCGATTGACCGGTCGTCACCAGAACCACTATTCACACCAGAACCTTCGATGCTCGGCCTATGCCAGCCACTGCCCCAAAACCACACCTAATCTCCAGCCCCTTTCCCCCACCTTTCGATCCCCTAGCCCGCATCAAGCATCCCCTAGTTCGCCGGAAAGCCATGGTGCACCGCAAGATCACGTACTACATGCAAGATGCTGATGCGAGAGCTCCGTGCAGAAATCGCAGCGGCGGTCGCCGCCAGAGACCTCCGATCCCAAGCTTGCTTTGCGGCGGGCCAATCCCTGAGTTCTCTGGAGCCAAGCTACGAGGAGGAGGAAGCCGATCCAATGTTCATGGTAGAGGGCACGATGCAGAAGGCCCCTGATGGGTATGAAATGATGGACGTCGACTTCGTGTCAGCGTCCGAGTCCCCCATGGTGCAAGCGGACCAGCGGTTCAACCTGGCGATACTAAAGGAGGACCGGGAGGCAAAGGCTCAACTCGACGCGGAGCGCGCGCATGCCGCTACCATCGAGGCTCTCCTACAGGCGGAACCGGATGTCGTGGATGTGAACCGGGCGGCGGAGGCTCAACTTGAGGCGGAGCGCGCGGATGCTGCTGCCATCGAGGCCCTCCTGCAGGCGGAACCGGACGTCCTGGACTTGAACCGGGCGGCAGAGGCTCAACTCGACGCGAAGCACGCGGATGCCGCTCTCATCGAGGCCCTCCTGCAGGAGGAACCGGACGCCGTGGACTTGAACCAGGCGGCGGAGGCTCGACTCGACGCGGAGCGCGTGGATGCCGCTGCCATCGAGGCCCTCCTGCAGGCAGAACCAGACGTCCTCGACTTGAACCGGGCGGTGCTCTCGTCCGTGCAGAGCGCCCGCATGCTCCACGTGAACTAGTAGCTGGAAGCTGAGGACAACCACAGTGCGGAGACACACGTCGGCAGCTACGGCTGGTTCCCGCCGGCACCCAAAGATGATGAGGCCGTCTCGTTCCATGAGCAGTGATAATTTTTCTTTATGTTGTTGTTTTTATGGATCTTTTGCTATGTAAAAACATATATTGTTATGCAAGTCGCCTGACTTGGGCCAGTCTACCATTTTAGGCGGTTGGATGAATATCCTACGTCTCCTAACCCTTCTTCCTCACCTCTTCTTCTTCCCCAACAGACCACCGCACGGGCCGTACGGATACTCCCCAACATGTGGTTGGATAAACATACTCTATGAACGAAAATTATGTGTCAGCAGTAGGATGGCTGAGTTTGGTTTGTTCACATGCGACAGCACGTGTCAGTGAGGGTGTGTTCCCTTGGTTGGGTTTGCGGCGTGCAGGAGCGACTGTGCATGTGAGGGTGCAGTGCGACCGCGGCGTGCAGGAGCGACCGTGTGAGGGTGCGGTGCGACCGCGACAGCCGTGCGCAAGTGTACCTCCTTTTCATTTTGAAAACTTTAGGCAAGCTTGGCAAAAATGTGTGGCGAAGTATGGCAATGCAAGGCCTAGACCCAAACAGGATAAGTACGTAGTACTACGTACTAGGAGTACTAGTGTTAAAAAAGAAAGGCGGGGTTTTCCTTCGCGGGATTAATCGATACAAATCCTCGTTTCACGTGTCAATTAATGCGTATTTTTTTCTCCAAAGCCCAAAGAGCTAACCATCTCACTCCTCATCGCTTGATTAATGCAGCGCCATGCAAACCAACCTTCTCACTTCCGCATGCATGCAGGGGATATTAATGTCCTTGGTTGCTTGTACGAGGCAAACCCCATCAATTTTGTCTTGATTAGTGTTAGTGGCCTTTTGCAAATTGTAATTTTGATATACTGGCCTTGTGTACAAAAAAATGGAGGTAGTAACTATATTTGACTTCCTTCCCCATTGCGGTGACGTCGACGATATCTCGAACGTTGTGGTTTGGCGAAGTGCGTTCGACGGAGAACACCATTGAGGGAGACCACGGTAAGTCGTTCGCAAGTGCCGCCTGCAAGCCGAGACAACCGCCTTATTTGCATCCAGGAAGTCCGTTGAACCAAAGGACGCGTAAATGTACTAGTACTACTCGTACACAATAGCGTCGTCCGTCCAGCTTAGTGCGGTGAGATGGTTTCTCGAAGAAGACGATGGAGAAGCGGAGTCAGCGAAGAGTGAAATGATGGTTGCTTCGTCCGTGCTTTGTGATTTGACGCCTCACTGCTTTGTGATTTGTGATAGAAGGGACAGGGGAGTAGACTCTGTCCTCTATACTGTACATGCGTCCAAGCACGGGAGAAAGAGGAGAGACGTTGCATTTTTCTATTCCTTCAATCAATCAATCAGGGAGCTTCGGTTCCATCCTTTTGGCTTTGGCAACACCGTCCACAATGGTTCCCACGATGCCAAAAGCTATTTTCACATTTGGCTACACATTGTGGATGCCCTTAACCGTACCACTTGGTTTTGCTCCTGTGTGCTATCTATACAAATCTCAATTATATTGATCTAAAAAATTATAGAATCAAGATTAGTAAAAAGGAGGTGATTTTGCCGCGCGGATGGCGGGGGAGGTTTCTTATTTTTAGAGGACGTTGTCCTGGCGGTTTGCTAACATGCGGTCCCACGTGTCAGTGCTTTACCAAGCCGATCCGCTTCCCACATGAGGCAGAACAACGGCAGAAGCAACACGTGGTTAACTTGAAGAAGATGAGGGAGAAGCGGATTCAGCAACGAGTGAAATGATGGTTGCTTCGTCCCTCCAACTTCTTTTTTAGCATTATTACTTCGTCCCTCCAACTTAACTGCGGGAAAGGTGCAGCTTTGTGATTTGACGCCTCATTGCTCATTACTACGCCGGCGCCATGACTGGGTGCTTCACCCCGGCTGCTCTGCACTGTATTCCGGTATGGCACGTGGACCCGGTAGCTTGATGCCCCACATGTCGGCGAAAGGGACTAGAAGATTTATGAAAGCGAGCGCTCCACTCTTACGACGGAGGAGTACACGACACGACGGCCCAGTGAACTGTCACTTGTACTGTATATAGTACTATAGTTTTGCTGTTTCGCACGATCCATCGATACAAACCCGATTAAACAGGAAAGGGCGGGATTTTTCCCGCGCGGTATATGATACTGGCCATACATTTCAAAGGCAATTTTAATGTATGCAAACTGAATAATTAAGTAACAATATGATATCTAGTAAAACTAAAAACACATATGATTTATTGTGTTAGAGTGTAGTAGTAGTGCTGTATTGCATAGTTGTTAGATGTAACATGCGAGAACGTGTAGAGATGTAGTTTTGGAGGGCCTACAGAGAGAGAAGCGTAATACGTTCACCGAACTTCAGAATAAGCTGATTACGGTCACTATATACGTTTTGCGGTGATTATACGGTCACTTGCTCACGGTTCACCATCGGATTGCACTCTGTTGACCGGCCAAATAGTCTGCGTGGCACCATGTTGACTAGTTAAATTGACCACGTTCCTTGTGGGTCCCACCTGTCAGTTCGCATAGGGAAAAGGTCAGATAAACACAAATTTACGCAGGCGCGACAAGACTCCACCCGTGCGCGGGAATCACCTGGTTGTGTATGTGTCTGTCAGGGCCTGATGTGTGCGCATGCACGTGTAGGTTGAGCACTTGAGCGTGAGAGTGTGTGTTGGTCGTGTGGTGTACTGGTGTGTGCATGCATGCGTGCGTGTGTGCGTGTGAGTGTTGCGTGCGTGCGTGGCTGCGTGTGTACGTGTGAGTGTTGCGTGCGTGCGTGGGTGCATGTGTTCGTGTGAGTGTTGCGTGCATGCAGTTTGTGTGCATGCGTGCGTGTGTGTATAATCACCACACCAGCTCCTATGTGTTAAAACAGACGGCTCAGCATACCAATACAAGGCCACCTTGTCCGCTATGCCCGCAGTCATGACTTCGAACCACCGTCCAATATTTTTTTGTCGTTTGTTTTCATTCTTACTAGCAAGATGCCCGTGCGTTGCACGTAACATCAAGATGCATTTGTATGACTAGTTTATCTTGTGAGAGAAAAGGATGAACGAGGGAAGGCCTTATTTGCAAATGTGGAGAGGTGTGTGGGTACCTTTTTGCAAAATTGTCATAGTTTCTTTCCTATCCGTCAGATATAAATCGGACGGCCTATATTGCAGGAT
This sequence comes from Triticum aestivum, assembly GCF_018294505.1. Classification (NCBI taxonomy): domain Eukaryota; kingdom Viridiplantae; phylum Streptophyta; class Magnoliopsida; order Poales; family Poaceae; genus Triticum; species Triticum aestivum. The sequence goes on from NC_057800.1 coordinate 484,022,555, forward strand.
GGCAGGCACACCATCATCACCAACTCTGTTTTTTATAAGAGTGTATTTTATCCCTACTCTTATAAAAAGCATAGTCGGTGATGATCGTGTGCCTGCCATCCTGCAATATAGGCCGTCCGATCTATATCTGACGGATAGGAAGGAAACTATGGCAATTTTGCAAAAAGATACCCACACCCCTCTCCACACTTGCAAATAAGGCCTTCCCTTGTTCATCCTTTTCTCCCACAAGATAAACTACTCATACAAATGCATCTTGATGTTCCGTGCAACGCATGGGCATCTTGCTAGTATTTTATAAGAGTGTAGATGTAGAGTAGATACAAGCCGACAGGTGGGCCCGATGGTAGTGAGATAATGTGATGCAACACTAGAGGTGCCACGTGGAGCGTTTAACTGGTCAACTAGTCGTGTCTTGAGCAAATACAGAGTTGTACGGTGAGCCCGTGACTGTATAATAACCACAAAACGTAAATGGTGACCGTAATGAGTGGATTCTGAAGTCCAATGTACGTATCGTGCTTTCGCTTCAAATACAATGATCGTCACTGTATATATCGCGAGAGAAAGATGAAACATGCGTGAATGTGCTGGGGGCTTACTTTTAGAGGACCTGGAGATAGTTTGTGTGCGTACGTGAAAGGGGCGTAGAGGGGGGGTATGCGATGGAGAGAGAGATGCTCTTCGTTTCTCTTTATTATGACTAACTTTATATATAGTATAAAAATATACAAATTCACAGTGCGGAATAAATATCATTGTGGGCACCATGCAATGCAAGCGTTCATACTCCTCCATATAACTTTGTAATGTTGTATATATGTAGAAATTCTAAAATATTTTTTTGGCCACACTTTATTCAAAAGGAATGTTGTATGCGAAATAAACGTGAAGAGAGGGCTTTTTAGATCAATGGGGTACGTGATGTAACATGTGTGAATGTGTAGTTGATGCATTTGGCAGGGCCTAGAGAGGTATGTGTGTGTATTACGTATTCGAGAGAGGCATGGATAGAGGGGCCGACAGGGGGGGCGTGGGAGAGATAGCACGAGAAATGAGAGTGGTCTAGAGAGAGAGACGAATATGACGTCACGGCGAGAGATTCCCTTGAGTGTGTATATGCAAGGGGGGAGTGGATAGAGGCACCAGGAGAATATTTTTGTGTGTGTGGTGTCTGTGTTGGTATGTGTGGGTGTGAGAAGATAACGAGACGTGGGGGCAGAGGGTGTGTCACCGCGTGAGGTCCGGTGGGTCGAGGTGAGGCCCTTCGTTCGGTTCCGTCCTGCGCCACATTGGTCGGCCCGTGACGCATTTAGGGAGACCCATGGATGACTAGTCGTACAAGACAAAGATAGCATAATTGTGAAGGACTCTATGTCCACTGACAAAGCCGGCTAGGATTTGTAACCCTAGGTTCTCGGACTAAGGTAACCCCTTTATCTCTGATATTACTATTCATCCAACCTAACTTTAAGGGGCATCCTACAGAATGCTCTGCTAGAATCATACTCGTCGATTAGGAAGAGAGGTGTGAGACAATGCGTGAGAGACAGGCCTAAAGATAATGTGCGTACAGGAGACACGTAGGCAGGTCTATGTATATAGAAAGGGTCGATGGGGATTGTGCGTGTGTATGCTTGCGAGAGGAAGAGTGCTTGTGATAAAGGTTAGTGAAAACAGTCGTAAATGGTTACGAGAGGGAGGGAGGGTTATATCGAGAGCATGTGTGCGAGAAAGACACCTCGGGAGAGAGTGTGTGAGCATGTGTGAGAGACCACCGATGGAGAGTGAAACTACACGTACAAGACTGCTGTACACATTGATTAAAGATATAAATTGTATCCAAATATTAGGATGGGATCATGATATTTGCAATTCGCGTAAGGAACGGTCATTGATCCATCAGACATCTAGATTCTATCGAATTTGAGCATGTCTATGTTATTATTCGACACAATTGATCCACATAGTTAGTATTTTGAACTCCAGACAATGCATCGCTTTAGCAATCGAACGTAAACATGAGTATAGTTCATGTTGTGTGTGTAAAGCACATTATACATACGAAAGTTACACAATAAACATTATAAATAGCTACCTATGAACTAGCATACATTTGAATTCAACTTAAGGTGGTTTAAAAAAATCGAATTCAACATGAAGTCCATTCAATTATTTGAATTTGATATCATGGCATTTGTCAATCATACCTAAATTATGGGGGCACCAATCTTTGCTCTGATTTTGTACATAATAGCATATGTAGTCGTGTACAAAATAGATTCAATTTAGTTCCTCCATTCCAAAATAATCGTAGTTATAGGATTTTCAAGTGTCAAAATTTGAAAAAGAAGCGGATAATTTAATGAGGTTTTCAAACATACGAGGTCAAATTTAACGTTGTCTATTTAGGTCAATCCTCAAAGTTCAAGAGTACTCTAAACGTGAATGCTTGTGTTTCAAAATTTCGAACGAAGCGCCAAAAGAGCCTCTACTCGCCCGAAACCGCGTGAGACCAATGTTTGGTAGTACAAGGAAATTACTTTTCTAATAACTCCGACCCGTGAAACCTACCGGCCCGACGTCCAAAGGTCTAAACCGGGGTAGGTGTGTAGCTTCATCTAGACGCCACGCAACCGCCTCCGGAAAAACATTCATACACAATGACCGCCTAAGCACACATGCGTGCGGCCGAAATTTCTCCCGCCCACTTTTTGGGACACCTGGGATTACCATCCTACCCCCGACCCGCAGTAGGTCCGAAATTTAAGAGGGGGGCAAAGTTTGTACTTTCCCCAAATTTCAAACAAGTGTGTTCCATCTTCTTTTTAAAAAACACAAAAATAAGCGCGTCCCAGACCGAAACATGGTTCTCCCCCTCCCCCCGCCCACCCATCTGATTCCCCATTCATACTCCGTGGGCGCAAAAACTACCTCTCCACCAGCAGCGAAACCCCGGCGTCCTCCGTCCTCCACCCCATTCAACCCATCAATCGTCGCCCTCCTCCATCACGCCGGAGCCGATACCCCGACGTCATCGTCCACCGCAACCTCAACCGCAACACCCTCCACGGCTAGTAGTTGAAGCCGAGGCCGAGCCGTCCGTACCCAAGCCAGTTCAACCACGTTGTCCTGCGCCTCACCGCTGTCGCTCCAACTTCTCCACCCTCCACCGCACCGGAGTTGTTCCTTCTACGCCGTCCTTCGCCGCCTCGGATCTGCTTCCCCTCCGCCGACATACGGCCACGGCAACACAATCAACAATTTGGCCATGGGTTCGTCCAAGCCTGCACCCTCCTCCAGAACATCGGTTTCCCCGGCAAAAAGAAGAAGATCGGCGCAACATGTGGAGGCGACCGCACCGGCAACCGAAAATGGTGCTCCTCTTCTCTTATTCATGCAAATCTTACGTGTCTGCTTGCATGGTATTCATCTCACAGAAGACACACTAGTTGACCGCTTCTTCTTGATACTAGATGTTCCTAGTAACTCGCGATGCACAAGGTTTCTCCTCATATACTATTTCACCTTAGCTAGAGGTCCGCCGCCCCCTGAATTTCAATTCCTGGTCAGTTGATTCCCAATTAACGGAAGCATTCCCTGGCATAACAGGCGCTAGTCTGCCTATTATGCCGGGGAAGCAGTGCCTCTGTGTTTATCTTAGGGGCGTGTGGGACCTAGAGCTACTGGCGCCCGATCTGGAGGTCGGCCGGGATTAAAGGGATGGCCTGGGGGCGCTGCCAAGCACGGAGGTGGTGTGAGGTCGAGGGGAGGGCGGGGCGACGGAGGCAGGGGTCTGGGCCGGTGGTCGCTGGCAATTCGAGAAAGATCGTCAATAGTGACTGGCAGGAGGTAGACGAAGGCCATCTGCCCGTTCCTTATAGATCGTACGGTTCATTAAAAAATCGACTAACCTATTTATTTTCAGTCGACTGTTATCTTGATGCAATGGGGAAGAAGACCCCCTTTTATAAGCCTCCCCAAATCCAACAGTTATGCACTCTGCCCATGGTCAAGCGGTACTACCGCTCAGGGGGGCGGTACTACCGCTTAAGCGGTAGTTCTAGGGTCAGTACACAATAGTTCACAGAACAGAGGCCGGTAGTGTCACCGGAGCGGTACTACCGCCCTACAACCGCTCTACTACCGCTTAGGCAAACATGGCAACCAGAAACCAGCACAAAGGTATTTCCTAAGCGGTACTAGGCGCGGTGGTAGAGTATGGAAGTACCGCTTAAGCGGTACTAGTGGGCTACTACCGCTAAAAGAAAAAGGCAACATGGACTTGCACATAAAGGATTTCCCAAGCGGTAGTGGCAATGGTAGTCCATAGCGGAAGTACTGCCTGAGCGGTACTACCGTGGTACCGAGCGGTACTACCGCCTCAACATAGAAAAAATGTCCTAAGACTAAAACTGCCATAACTTATGCAAATGAGCTCCGAATTGAGAAAACTCAAGCTTGTTGGATAGATTACGACAAATACTATCCAACAGGGGGAGTATGCCTATGATATAGAGGAGTGAAACCTCCATAAGTGAAGAACTAGCATAAACTCCCACATCGAAAACATCATAGAAGAAGCACATGAACTCCATTTTCAATGAACTCGAGCTTTCCATGAAGATGACCATAAGCTCTAAAACTCACAAACAGAAACAACAACCAAGAACCAAGAAAGATGATGCAAGGATGCAATGGTTTGAGCTCTCTATGAACGATATGATCAAGCTACTCACTCAAGAGCCCCCTTGATAGTATGGCAATCGATCCTATAACTCGGTCTCTAAACTACCACCATGAGACTGGTAAAATAGAAAACATAGGGAAAACCTTTGCATTGCGCCCTTGCGCATAGTCCACTTGATCTAGATCATGACGATCTTGACCTCCTCAAGTTAGACCACCTTTCTTGATTGTGCTGGCTCAATGAAGACTAGTAGATTTTTCCCCCATACTCCACTATGGGCGAGCCACTCTTCGGCACATCTTCACAATTCCATTGTCACCACAATGGATGGCAAGCTTCAAGCATGATCTCTTTGTGATGCTCCACTTGAACTTGCACACCGCAACCTAACCCCACAAAGAACTCTCACATAGACCATGGGTTAGTGCAGAAAGCATAATGGACAATGCTTACCATACCATGGGATCACTTGACCCCTCTCGGTACATCTTCTATGCTTTGTGTGTTGATCTACTTGATTTATACTTTTTTTGAAACGTCCAGCAATGCTGGCTTTTTATTGATTTAGCAGGGAGAGAGATGAAAAAATGTTGATCAAGCAATCAGGTGAGTGAAAAGGGAAAAGGAAAATTACAACCATGCATCCCAGAGAAGCGAGGCTCCAGGCTAAGTATTTCCTAAATGAATTCCTCACGTTACATCCCCGAAGGGCTGCTCTATGCATCGTGCACCTGCCATCCTCCACTGCTCCATGTCATGCCTGCAAGCTTCGGTAATGTGCATCGGGTTGGCATGTTTTCCTCTGAAAATGCAGGAGTTGCGCTCCAACCAGATGTGCCAGGAGATGAGCACGATCATAGTTTTTGTGCCTTTCGTGTGGCCTGGAGTTGCAGTAGTTGTGATCTTCTGAATTCTGTCCATCGTCGTCATGCCCGTGCTCCATACTCCTTCGTTCAAAGCTTTGCAACTAGTCCACGCAGGCACGATTCACACTTTGACTTAGTCTTGATCAACGTTGTATCATGTCTTCTCTATGATCAATCTTTGGATAATTCCTTGAATAACACCTTGGTCATCACATAAACTCCTTGAAACCAACACATGGACTCCAAGAAATGCCTATGGACAAATCCTTCAAATATAACTCAAGACAACCATTAGTCCATAAAGAATGTCATCAATTGCCAAAACCACACACGGGGGCACCATGCTCTTTCACCGATGTTGGAGTTCGACTTCAATCCTGCGATGGATCTCGGCTGCAAAAGGACACCGCCGCACGGGAAAAACTTTGAACATGATGTGTGGCATAAAAAACTACACGCTGATGAACACAATTTAAATCCAATGGACATTTTTTAATTTAATAAACAAAATCTGAATTTGAGAACATTTTTTGAACTTGATGAACATTTTTTGAATATCATGAATATTTGTTTTAAAATTCATGAACATTTTTAGATATGATGAACATTTTTTGAGTTCATTGATTTTTTTTAATTTGATGGACAAATGTGAATATGAAAATATTTTTTGAATTTGATGAACAATTCTGAATATGTTGAACATATTTTAAAAGTTTCATGAACACTTTTAAAATATGATGAACAATTCTGAATTTGATGAGCAAAATTTGAATGTTACACAATGTTCATCAATTTGAAAAAATGTTCGCACATTTGAAAAAAAATGTTCCAGATTTCAGATAAATGCTTGCGAATTTGGGCAAACATAAAAATAAAAAAACTTAAAGAAAAATAAAAAAGGAAACAAAGAAAAATAAAAATGAAAAAATAAAACCAAAAAACAAATTTGTGAGAGAAAGAAAAAAAGAAGAAGAAACAAAAGAAAAACAAACCTTCCCAAGACAGGAAAGGAGCAAATCTGGGCCGGCGTACTTGTTTGCACGGGAGAGCACGACGCTTTATGCGCCAGTTCATGGGCGCCCCTATGTCTCGCATTAAGCGAGACCTATCGAACCCTCGCTGATGGGGAAGAGCAATATGGGCCGGCCCATACGCGCGGAATGCCACAACCTCATTGTTTTGTTTTTTTATGTTTTCTGTTTTCGTTTTTGCATTTTTTACTTTTGTTTACACTTTAAAATATTCGAAATATCTCTATTATTAAAGGAGAATCGAACGTCGTGATGGTTCGACCTCAAACCATCTCGCGATGCCCTCGTTCCCTCCATCCCGCGATTGCCTCGTTCCCTCCACCCCGTCCTCCTCATAATCCTGCTCTACCCACGCACAATAAAAGAAAAGAAAAAAAGCCACGATCAGGAACCCACGTCCCACGCCCAATGCCCAACCCCCTCGCTCCTCCCAATCCCATATCTCTCCCACACCCAATGCCCAACCCCTCGCTCCTCCCAATCCCATATATCTCCAGAGCTCGATCTCGGTCCTCCTCCACCACGCGCCCGCCTCCTCCCATGACTGTGGCCCGACTTCTCCTCCTCCTCCCTCACAATTGATGTCCCCGCCGCGCCGGCATAGGCGCCGACGCCGGCGACTCCGGCGCCCACGCTCCTAGCACTCGAGCACCGCCCATGCATAGACGATGCCGTCAGCCGCGTCACCGAGGTCGAGTCCATCGAATCAACCCTTGCCCTCGCCTGCGTCAGTGGCTCCGCCCATCTCGATGCGATCTGTTACTCCATCTCGAACATCGGACTCATCTCTAGCGAGTACGGCCTCGGTGCGGACGCTGCGGCGGACAACAATAGTGCTGGCTAATCGCTAGCTCGTTCGAGTTATTGGTCGACATCGTCCTGCCGCCTCTCTTTGTGCCGGCGCCCACGCGCACTCCGCACTCCGCATGTTCTTTGAAAAAGGCAAGGATAAACACTGATTTTCACCCCCTCCAGCAGCAAGGTTGTCATCCCCTCTATCTCTCATCTTTATTTACATCCTTGTCATAATGCTGCTCTATGTTGCTGTTGTTGCATGAATGAAGTGACATGATGTTGTTGTATGAATAAAAGTGAGGTGCTGATTTTTGAATAAAATTGACTTGTTTGCAGATTCTTGTATGGGCAGAAGAAAGATAGGATTAACCTTTTGCACTAACGGTTGTATGGATGTCGATGGCCGTCACCGATCAAAGGAGGGTGACGCCATACATTGTGGAGATGCCGCACTCGACCGACAGCGAGCTCCAAGTCAAGACAGTGTGGCAACCGACGAGCAGAGTCTCCTTGTTGAGGAGGTCCTGTACATTCCTGCCCTCGCAAGAACCTACACTGGTTTGATTTGGTCCAATTCCATTTGATTAGTTGTGGTCGTGCTGAATTCTCAGATTCAACATTTGTTTGGCAGGTCTTTACTCCAGTGGAGTCACTGAGATAGAAGTAGGACAGGAAGAAAAAGAACGTCATTATATTCAGGTCGAGTGGTAAATGCTTACATATGTTCTTGATCCCCAGATATAACTTGCTTCTATACGTACTTTTCTTGTTGGTGAACATAACTAGAGAAAATATTTTGTGTGGTTTTAACATGTTCTAATTGTGAAAATCCATAATTTGATACCCATCTTTTATTTGTGTTTCGATGCTCATATTGCATGGTTCAGAGACTTCTTCAACATTACAGAAAGGTGGAGCAAATACTTTTGTTACAAAATTCTAGGCATTAGTTAAAACAGTAATGAAGTCAAGAAGAACTGAGAGCATCTTTTGATGTTTGTTCGCTATGGTCTTCTTCAATTTTCGTAAGGGCATTTGCTGCCATCTAACACAGAAGCGGGAGTGGTAGGACCGCATGAGGCGGGAAGTGCCCGGCCATTGGGGATCCGGACGAGGTCGCCAACAAGATCACCTCGTCCTCGACTGTAGATTATCCACCTCTGAACCTCCCGCCGTTCTAGTTGCTTCAGTTCAGTCCCCATCTTTCTTGTGGATATCTATTACATAATTGACAATGACAGCCAGAAGCTCACTCTTGGGCATCATCTCAGATACCCGCGCCATCCATACCAACTACATAGGATCAGGGCTCCTCTGCTCGAACACTTCACCTCCCTTTCCTTCCCGTTCCTTCAACGAGGCAACTATAAGTACTCTATGAGTATCATTTCCAGTTTGCCGATGATTGTTGTCTTTCTTGAGATTTAGCGGCTTGTTCCTTGTAGGATATCTTACTCTCAGATGTCGCTAGCCATTGCCTTGCTTCTGCAACACTTCAACCAATTGTTGATTATTGTCAACATTGGGAGGATCACTTAGTTGTACAGTTTGTTGCACAATTTTATGGTAAAGATGTAAAACAATTCTAATGTTACCATCGAGTAATCAGTTTTATCTTGATTGTGGAGGTCGTCCATTTTGTAGAAGATTCTCTATTGTATTCACCTTTTGCGCATAAAAATAGATTATGGCTTTTATGATTGACATTCCAGACTCTTATCTTCAGTGCATTTGGACTTTGGAGTCTTGTGGCATATCAGCATTCAGCAGTGTTCAACTCACTTGTGTTCTTAAAACTCCTATTATCAACAGATATATATGAAGTTATTGTCATGTGTGCACATACATCCCTAACTAAAATTATCCTAATACGGTAGTTATCTTTCCTTCCAAGTTAGTTCTGGAGTTTTCTGTCTGCACTGAAATATCTTAGGTCTACAATTGGTTTTTGTTTTGTTTTTCCGAGAATGCCTACCATTATTTTAGTTATTGCGTGCATCAATTCTAACTAAATGTTGCAGGAATCAAAACTATCTTCGGTGGTCACATCCTTGCTGGGACCTACGGTGAGAAACTAATTGTTGGGGTCTATGATAGCACCAACATGGTCGTGCAGGAGTTGCCTTCTAGGGCCTTGCTAATATACCAGAGCTCTGTTGTTAGCTTAGTCTTTTATTGGGTCACCAAGATCTGTCATGAATTTCTTCATTGATAATAACTAGGCCCCAATGGCACTTACATGGATGATTCCTTTGTTGGCTGCACTGGAGATGGATGAGGTTGTAAAATGAGGGGCTCCTGATGATGATATGCTTGCTGGCCGAATGACCGTGTACCATGTCAGTTTGTTCCTACAGATTTCATGTGCCTTTTCTAAGCTTCTTTGTTTTGGTGTGCAAGTATCTTGAAATATAAAGCAACTGGTTGGCCAGGTTGTCTGCCACTAATAAGAATTTTTATGGACATGCATGTAAAAGAAAAGTAGTGATTATGAATATAAAATAAATTATAGTACCTTCATTGTAAATTATAAGATGTTTTGGATATTTTAATATGGACTACATACACAGAGGACTGAATGAACAAGCACACTAAAATGCGTCGACATACATCCGAATCAGAAAAACACTAGAACATCTTATAATTTGAAACAGAGGGAATATTAAGCAAATGTTCTTCTATTCCTGAGTATTGTTTGTTTGTTGTGGACCTTGCATGGCCTATTGATGTGGTGAAAATTCTCTAATATACCTTCTCGCCGTTTACTATATATGCCTGTTTGTTGATTCTGTAATGATCTATGCTAAAGGTGCACGGTACTACTAATATTTCTTTTTTCTTTTTATCTTGTGCCCATGATGATATGCAGGCATACATAGGGTAAGGTGTCACCTTAAATGGAAGCTAAGCGCAAGGTCATATTTGTTGTAATATAAAAAATAAGCCAATACAAACTATTCAAATAAATAAATAAAACCAGGACACTTGCTTTGTGGATTACAAGATGATTATACAACTATCTCTGTGTTGTAAAAATATCTTTATGCCTAAACTTATTGTTATGAGGCAGTGTACAAGCATTGTTTCTGGACGCTAATATCTGTCAAGCCATACGAGATTTGAGCAAGAGCATGTCAGGCCAATATCTCTCATGGATTGGGCTCTTTCAGTGATGGGTTGTTAGGGCTATGGAAAAGCAATTCTATGACCATATGGTCAAACAACGAAGGAGTACAAGGGGGTGATCACATGTCCGCGATGGCGGCGAGACAACTAGCGAGGTTGGATCTGTGTAGGCGTGCAGTAAGGATGGTGAGCAACAAGTAAAATTGATGGTCCGTGGCAACACACGGGTATTTAGCTAGTATGTATAAATTACAAGAAACACTCTAAAATAAGCAGTTGAAAAATGTTAACCAAGCATTCGAAAAATGTGAAATGCATATAGAGAAACTATTATCACGTATATGAAAAATGTATGGAAGAAAAAGGATGTGTATGAAAAAACGGATCATGTATTTAAAACATTGTAATCAATCGTGCCAAAAAATGTTAAACAAGTATTTAAAAAATAATAATCAAGCATTTGAAAAATATATAAAATATTTATAGTAAAAATGGTTACCATGTAGAAAAATAGGATAAATTATTTGATCATGTATATAAAAATATTAATTAAGCATATGAAAAATGTTGAAAAAGTATTTAAAAATTGTTAATAAAGAATTTGTTAAATGTTGACCATGTTTGAAAAATACGTTAAATTTGTATCATAAAAATTGTAAACATGTATACATATACGAAAAATATAGAATGAAAACCGAAAGAAAAACAAAAGGAAAACATAGGAAATGTATAAAACGAGAAAAATGAAAGACAAGGAAAGAACTTTGAAAACAAAGAGAAACTGGTGAAAAAAGAAAGATAAAAGAAATGCAAAAAACCCGGGAAAACAATGCAAAACAGGCTCTATTACGCTCAACTAGGTCGTGCCCTAGAAATTTACACGAAGCTGAATCCGGCCTATTTTTTTGAGCAAAACCTATTATTTTTGTTCTTCTTTCTTTTAAACGTTTGCTAATAGGCCGGCCCAATAGGTACAGCGAGAGGCATTTGCTTCAGCGAGACGGAAGTAGCACTGAGAGCACTTAATCGGTGAGTTAAGCGCCCGAACAGTTCCCGGGCACATGAAGGAGACCTCTAATGGGCCGGCCCAGCAAACCTTCGCTCGATCGCCTCTCAGGGTCTCAGCGTACGAGTCGATCACCCATTCCGTTAGAAACTAAAAAAAGACATGCAAAACAAAAGGAAAACATAGGAAATGTATAGAACGAGAAAAATGAAAGACAAGGAAAGAACTTTGAAAACAAAGAGAAACTGGTGAAAAAAGAAAGATAAAAGAAATGCAAAAAACCCCGGGAAAACAATGCAAAACAGGCTCTATTACGCTCAACTAGGTGGTGCCCTAGAAATTTACACGAAGCTGAATCCGGCCTATTTTTTTGAGCAAAACCTATTATTTTTGTTCTTCTTTCTTTCAAACGTTTGCTAATAGGCCGGCCCAATAGGTACAGCGCAGAGGCATTTGCTTCAGCGAGACGGAAGTAGCACTGAGAGCACCTAATCGGCGAGTTAAGCGCCCGAACAATTCCCGGGCGCATGAAGGAGACCTCTAGTGGGCCGGCCCAGCAAACCTTCGCTCGATCGCCTCTCAGGGTCTCAGCGAACGAGTCGATCACCCATTCCGTTAGAAACTAAAAAAAGACATGCAGGGAGCGGGATTTCAACTACGCCATCCAACGACCTGCGCTAACAACATTCGTTTGCTTTCTTTTACTATTTCTACAACTCTCTAAGCCCCCAATATGGGACGCTTTCCAAACCATTTTTTTTCTTTTTCTCTCTTTTTCTATAACGGTTTTTTTCGCCGTTCTTATTTCCTTTTTTTGCCGAATACGTGCTCTTTACTAAAAAAATAAAGTAAAACATTTTTAAGAAAAAGGAATGAAGGTTCATTGGTTTTTTTGAAGTTCATCAAAATTGAAGAAAGTTCATCGAATCTGAAGACAAGTTCATCGATTATAAGAAAAGTTCATCGAAATTGAGAAAAGTTCATCATAATTAGAAAAAGTTCACCGAATCTACAAAAAAGTTCGTCGCTTTTCAAAAAATTCAGCAGATTTGTAAAAAAATCATCGTTTTTTAAAAAGCTCATCAAATTTGAAAACAGTTCATCGAATTTGGAAAAGGTTCATTGAATTTGAAAAACTTTCATCAAAATTGAAAAAAAGGTTCATTGAATTTGAAAAAAAGTTCATCGCACTTAAAAAAGTTCATCGAATTTGAAAAAAGTTCATCAAATTTGAAAAAAAGTTCATCGCGTTTGAAAAAAGTTCATCGCATTTGAAAAAGTTCATCAAACTAAAAAAAGTTCATCAAATTTGAGAAAAAGTTCATCGCGTTTGAAAAAAGTTCATTGAATTTGAAAAAAGTTCATCAATTTTAAAAAAACCCACCGATTTGAAACGAGTTCACGCATTAAAGAAAAATAAAAAAGAAACAGGAAAACAAACAAAGAAAGAGGAGAAAAACAAAACGTAAAAAGGACAGAAGGCGAATATACATAGAAAGAAAAGAACGGAAGTACATTTGAACCAGCTAGCAGGTGGCCTAGTGGTTAGTGCAGCATCCACGTAGCGATGAGATCGCAGGTTCGAAACCCCGCTCCACGCATCTGCACCTTTTTATCCTTCGAAAAGGGGGGATGGGCCGGCCCGTTTGTCGCAAATGAAGGGAGGGGAGTGTGCGCCCAATTGTGGAAACACCTATATCGGGCGCTATTTCTCCAAAAAAAAACCTAAATCGGGCGCGCTTAGCGCCGAATGGATCTGGCAGTAGCACTCACGTAAGGCGAGATATAGTCGCCATGCTCTTTCTTTCTTTTAAGGGAAAATTTTATTTTTGCCACTCTAGATTTTGCCAATTTTTCTTACGCCACTCTAAATTTTAACATTTCATTTTTGCCACTTTTAATTTTTGACAATTATCTGAATTGCCATTCCGGTGGCAAAAGCAAAAATTTCGGAGTGGCGATTGTGATACATTTCAAAAGCTAAGAATGGCAAAAATGAAATAAAATTATACTGCTTTTGCCACGGAATGGCAATTGTGATAATTGTCAAAAGCTAAGAGTAGCAAAAGTAAAATGTCAAAATCTAGAATGGCATAAGGAAAATTGGCAAAATCTAAAGTGGCAAAAACAAAAGTTTCCCTTCTTTTAAACGTTCGCTAATAGGCCGGCCTAGTAGGTACAGCGCAAAGGCATTTGCTTCAGTGAGACAGAAGTAGCATTCACATAAAGTGAGATATCAAAATCACTAGTTGAAGAGTACTCGTTGCAAAGATCACTCCAACTTCTCAAGTTATAAATAAGTGCACACACTGCGCGTTACTTGTCACAACCTGAGAGTTTTTCCTTTTTTCCGTAGATCCGTTTATTCAAAACGTTTTATCTCTCAAACCGTGTGTCCAAATTTCAAACCGCTTTCACCGTTGGATTCCTTGCGTCGAAATCTTCCAAACTAGATCTCATGTTGATAAATTTGATGAACTTTTTTTCACAAAAAAACCGGTCAAAAAACGGGATGAAAAAACTAAACCGGGAGCACGTGTTTTTTTCTTTTCCGAAAGAGGCATGCCCGTGCCTCTCATGAAATCACAACCATGCCTCTCGCAGAAGCAAAACTGTAACTCTCGCGAAAGGAAAAAGAAGAAGAGAAAAGCGTTATTTTTTTCGTTTCCGAGGAGACACGGCCGTGACTCTCGCGAAAGCACACCCATGCCTCTCGCGGAAGCAAAACCGAAACTCTCGCGAAAGGAAACAAAAACAAAAAACACGTTTTTTTTTCGTTTCCGAGAAGCACGGCCGTGATTCTCGCGAAAGCACAACCGTGCCTCTCACGAAGCAAAACCGTGACTCTCGCGAAAGGGGAAAAAAATAAAAAATATGTTTTTTTCTGTTTCCGAGAGGTACGGCCATGACTCTCCCGAAAGCAGAACCGTGCCTCTCGCGGAAGGAAAAAAAATAAAAAATAATTTCTTTTTTCCATTTTCAATAGGCACGGCCGTGACTCTCGCAAAGCAAAACCATGGCTCTCGCGGAAGGAAAACCGTGTCTCTCACGAAAGAAAAAAAATGTGTTTTTTTGCGCAAAAAAAATTGGTTAAAAAGTTAAGGAAGACCGGTGAAAAGCCAAAACATCGGAAAAAATGGGAAAACCCCGTTTAAACAGCCGAAACCGCGTGCGGAAAAATAAAAAACAAAATTCGAAGGGAATGCACAGATCACGACACGTGACGAATGGCTGAGAGCGCGTCAAGTGATGCTGATTGTTGCGAAGCTCCCAAAAGAGCACTTGTTAACTAGTGGCTCCCACAAGATATAGTCGCCACGCTGGTTCAGGCAGCTGGCGCTCACTATCACACATGGTGGGCCGGCCCAGGACACGCAGCGCAGCATAATATTATTTATAGCACTAAAAACCGCCTAAAAATGTTGCTGCCGTGAGGAATCAACCTCAGCAGGTTTAGCTCGAGTGCATGTTGCCTAACCACTGGATCAACCAGACACTGGTGAATGTTACCAGCGCGAACTATTTAAGAATAAGTGTAGCAGCGCTATTTATTGCAACAAGATTTTAGAATTTTTTTGAAAACAAGTGAAGAAAAGGTGAAAGTTCACAGATTTTAAAAATCATGAATTAAAAAATGTTCACGAATTCAAAGAATTTCATGAATTATAACTGTTTTTAATTGAATTTCGAAAAACCACACATTTGAAAAAAGTTCATCGATTTTGAAAAAAATCATCAGATTTTTAAAATTACATCGTTTTTCATCAAAACTTCACAAATTTTAAAAAATATTCATAGTTTTTTAAAAAATCAGGATTTTTAAAAAAATTGTCGATTTTTAAAAATAGTTCATCAATTTTGAGAAAAGTTCATCGATTTGAAGAAAAGTTCATCAATTTTCAAGGTTCACAAATTTTAATTTAAAAAAATCATTGATTTGAAGAAAGAGTTCATGGATTTTGAAAAGGTTTATGAAATTTAGAAAAATAAAAAGATAAGATAAAGAAGAAAGAAAATATTTTTTCCTCTTGCTTTGTCAAGATTTTTTCATCTCTTGTTTCCGAAGGGGATCGTCTACAGAGCTCCGAGCGGTCGCAATGAAACTTCTATATTGAAACTGCCGTGGGATGAGGAAGCCTATGGCAGTTCGTGCGCTTTTGGGGATCCAAGGGCGCTAAGACCGGATGTACTTTTTATGTCTGAAGCACATCTCAGTAAAGCAAAGGCAGAACATCTCAAAAGGCGTTTGGGGTTCAAGGTAATGGCAGTGTTGGAAAGTGATTGCAGGAGTGGTGGCTTAGTAATGTTTTGGTACACTAAACTGGATGCTACTTCTTTTGAAGTACATCCAAACTATTTATACTCGGATAAACAAAGGTAGTAGCAGGGCTTGGCGCTTCACCAGTTTTTACAGTGAGCCTAGTGGAGAAAGAAAACATTTCTCGTGGGAGTATGTGAGACAACTACATGCAATGATGGACTTGCCAGGGCTGTTAGCACGAGACTTTAATGAAATTCTATATGCCCATGTGAAAGATGGTGGTATTGCGCACCCGCAACGGTGCATGCAAGCTTTCGGTGAAGCTCTTGCTAATTGTGGGCTTGATGATTTAGGATACACAAGTGACAAACTCTCGTGGCGGCGTGCACATATTCATGAACGCCTAGACCGTGCTACTGGCAATATCACTTGGGCTGATATGTTTTCTTTGTTTGGTGTGTCGAACGAGGACTTCGACAAGTTTTATCATAGGCCGGTGCTGATTGACACTGATTTTCAGCTTGGGGTTCAACCGAGAGGACCAAGTGGGCCTCATAAATTTGAGGCGCACTGGTTGGCCGAAGAGGACGTTGAAACAATAGTGCAAGTGGCCTGGTACTGACGCAAGGCGATGGGGAGGACATCGTTTACAAAAACAATAGCGGACGTACATGTTGCGCTTCAATGCTGGGACAAGGAGGTCCTTAAGGGGCCAAGAACTAGGCTGCGTGAGCTCTAGAAAGAACTTGATCTAGTCCTATCAGGACTACTGAATGATGAGGCAGTGGTAAAACAACATGAGATGCACTTGGAAATTGAGAAACTACTTGAGCAAGAAGAAATATACTATCTCCAACGAGGAAGTGCCGACTTGCTCACTCGTGGGGATCAAAATACGGAATTTTTTCATAGGGCCGCTAATGGTCGAAGGAAGAAGAATTTCATCAAGAGGTTACAGAAAGAGAATGATGAGTGGACAAAGGATCAAGAGTTGATAAAAGTACATCCAGCGGCCTACTTCTCTAGCCTCTTTACATCTGGTGTTCTGGAACCAGACGCTACTGGTATACAGAAGCTTAAACTGTGTGTAACTGACATAATGGATGAAGAACTGAATAAACCGTACACTCGGGAGGAGCTCAAAAAAACTGTTCAAGATTGGTGAATTTAAAGCGCCCGGCCCGGATAGTTTACATGTTGTATTCTATAAAAGATGTTGGCATATTATAGGGGAGGACTTGATAGATGAAGTGTTATTGGCTGTAAACTCAAGGAAGATTCTAGAGGGATGGAACAACATCACTATTGTGCTCATCCCAAAGGTGCAGAACCCAGATGTCATAACACAATTTCGCCCAATTAGCTTATATAATGTGTTGTACAAGGTGATTCCAAAACTTCTAGAAGGTCATCTTAAATATCTCCTCTGTGGTATTATCTCACCGAATCAGAGTGCATTTGTGCCAGGGCGTTTGATCACGGATAATTTTTTGGTGGCATTTGAATCTTCTCATGCTATTAAGACGAAAACTACTGGATTGTATGGTACTTGTGCGGTGAAGTTTGATATGCACGAGGCCTATGATAGAATCGAATGGTGTTTTTGGAGAAGATCTTGTTGCACCTAGGATTCACACCCAACTGGGTGGCACTGATTATGGAATGCGTCAGATCAATAAGGTACCAAGTTCGAGTTAATACTGTGTTATCTGACTACTTTGTCCCTTCTAGGGGGCTCAGGCAGGGAGACCCATTGTCACCATGCTTGTTCCTGCTCTGTGTTGAGGGCCTGTGTAGCGTAATCTCACATGAAGAGGAAGCGAGTAATTTACTTGGAGTCAGGGTGTGTCGAGATGCACCCTCAGTATCACACCTACTTTTTATTGATGATTCTCCAATCCTGATGAGGGTTGACTCTTTAAACACTGCAAGTCTTCGAAGGGTCCTTGATGACTACTGTGAGGCGTCAGGGCAGTTGGTGAGTGAGGCCAAATTGAGAATATTTTTCAGCCCATGTACTCCTGTTGATACTAGGGTGGAGGTGTGTACAACTTTAAATATTATGGAAGAAGCGATCACGAATAAATATTTGGGGTTGCCCCCCATTGTGGGAGTTGATAGGTCTGATTGCTTCCAGCACCTTGTTGACAAAGTGTTGAGCAGAATTAGAGGGCGGAAGGACCAAAATGTTATCTGTTGGTGGTAGGGAAGTGTTACAGAAAGGAGTCATTCAACCAATTCCTTCCTATGCTATGTCAGTGTTCAAGTTGCCTAAACAGATTTGCAACAGCATTACGACAACCATGTCTAAGTATTGGGTGGGATTTGATGAGATTAAAAAACACATGCACTACTTTGCGTGGTGAAAGATGTGTGTTCCAAAAATAGAGGGGACATGGGATTCCGAGATTTGCACTGTTTCAATATGACACTGTTAGCAAAGCAGTGTTGGAGGTTACTATGTGAACCAGAATCACTATGTGCTAGAGTTCTAAGGGCAAAGTATTTCCCTAATGGCGACCTCTTAATTGCAGTCTTAAGAAAGGAAGCTCATACACATGGCAAAGTTTGTGGAGTGGAATTCAAACTTCCAAAAGGGGGAACATATGGAGAGTAGGGGATGGCTCTCAGGTAAACATCTAGGATGACCCATTGACCCCAAGTAGCCCAACACGACGAATAATGACCCCGAGGGGTAATAGAGTAATTACCAAAGTCTTTGTACTCATTGATACAGATAATAGAACGTGGGATGAGCAGTTGCTCAATGAATTGTTTTGGCCTATTGATGTAAGACAAATCATGAATATCCCGTTGGCTCTTGGGATGATGGAGGATTTTATCTCATGGCATTTCAATAGGAACGGTACTTTTCTGTAAGGTCGGCCTACTATGAAGAATGAGAACACCAACATGAACGAAAGTTGAGAATGAAAAACTCGGTTCAAAGCTCAAGTACTAGTCCAATCTGGAAAACCATTTGGAAATTATGTGTGCTAACCAGGATTAAAATCAATGTATGGAGAGCTTTATTGGGAGCCATCCCTTGTCATGGTGTCCTAGCAAACAGGCACATGATTACCAGCTATCAATGTGTAACACCCACAATGCGACTATATCTCCCACGTGTCGGAGCACGACTTAGAGGCATAACCGCATAGTAGGCATGCCGCAAGATGGGTAATCTTTACACATCCCATGTACTGAATATGAAAGGCATAAAGAGTTGGCTTACAATCGCCACTTCACATAATACATGAATATAGCATTACATCAACTAGAATACAATCAAGGTCCGAATATGGAACCAAAATAAAAGAAGACAACCCCTAATGCTAGATCCCCGATCGTCCCAACTGGGCTCCACTACTGATCAAAAGGAAACGAAAAACAACATCGAAAATGTCTTCATCGAGCTCCCGCTTGAGCTCGGTTGCGTTACCTGCACTGGTATCATCGACACCTGTAAACTGTTTGGAAGTAATCTTTGAGTCATGTGGACTCAACAATCTCACACCCTCGCGATCAAGACTATTTAAGCTTATGGGTAGGAAAAGATAGTGAGGTGGAGCTGCAGCAAGCACTAGCATATATGGTGGCTAACTTACGCAAATGAGAGCGAGAAGAGAAGCAAAGCACGGTCGAGAAGCTACAAAGATCAAGAAGTGATCCTGAAACTACTTACGTTCAAGCATAACACGAGACCGTGTTCTCTTCCCAAACTCCGCCGAAAAAAGACCATCACGGCTACACACACGGTTGATTCATTTTAATTAAGTTAAGTTTCAAGTTTTCTACAACCGGATATTAACAAATTCCCATCTGCCCATAACCGCGGGCACGGCTTTCGAAAGTTCAAAACCCTGCATGGGTGTCCCAACTTAGCCCATCACAAGCTCTCACGGTCAACGAAAGATATTCCTTCTCCCAGGATGACCCGATCAGATTCGGAATCCCGGTTACAAGACATTTCGACAAAGGTAAAACAAGACCAGCAAAGCCGCCCGATGTGCCAACAAATCCCGATAGGAGTCGCACGTATTTCGAAGAGCACACCAGATGAGACATCCTACAAGTAAAACCAAACCTCCAGTTGCCCCGAGGTGGCCCCGTAGTCTACTCGTTTCGGACCAACACTTAGAG